>NW_015559983.1:40797-41243 GCF_001515605.1 Sinocyclocheilus anshuiensis | reverse complement strand
AATCTCTGAATCGATGCAGAATAATTTCTCGATTCGCGATGCATCGATTTATTTTCTCAGCACTAGTCTCTACTGAACACAAGCTCATATAAACTCACTGTGATGGGGAAATAATCCCTGAAATACGTCCACACACGCCAGCTCCTGACCCAGTTCGACCTCCGACCTCCACACGAGGGCGTGTCCCTGTCCAGATACAGCCAACCAGCATACAGCGCAGCCAGAATCCACCAATCACTGAGGCAGAGGAGGACAAACGCCGCCAGACAGACCTGAGCTGCAGACGACAGACGAGCGTCTGGTTTATTAGAGCAGGAGCGAGTGTGTGACCGAACTCTAGAGCCATGTGTGCTTGCACTCACGTCTAACATTCTCTCACTCACACACACACACACACACACTCACACACACTCACACACACACACACTCTCTCACTCTCACACACA
>NW_015559983.1:36987-38503 GCF_001515605.1 Sinocyclocheilus anshuiensis | reverse complement strand
ACACACACACACACACACACACACACACACTCACACACACTCACACACACACGCACAAACACACACACACACACACACACAGTTACTAATTCTGTTATGACCTGACCGCTGCTGTTTGATGGTTTGTGATTCAAAGATTTCAGGCTCAGTTCTGATCCACAAACACAATGAACTCCAGATTGATTTCATGTTATTTTATTTTTTTTATTCTTTAAATGTATTACTTTATTATTAGTTTTTTATTAAAGTTATTTTATTATTTTAATTTCTTAATTTATTACTGTTAGTTATTTCATGCTACTTTATTTTTTATTCTATTTCTTTCAAATTATTATGTTATTTATTTTTTGTTATTTTTAACATCTATTATTACATTTATTTCATTTTTTTTTTATTATTATTATATTAACTTATGGTATTTTGGAGGCAAATTTCTATCCCTGCACTCAATGTCTCAACAATATGTGCAAATGAATTTCATAAAAACATTCAAAAAAAGATGTCTGGCCCATATTTCACCTCAAATTCAAGAAAATGAAACTTATTTTCAGAAACCAAACTGTACAAAACTGATATGATCAATTATTCATTGTTTCCCCATTACTTTAACTTACCTAAATTTAACCAATTTCAACTTCATTTTTAAAGTTATATGAGTTTCAACTCAACTCAGTTTAAGTTGAAATGACTTGTAAAGTCAATTTTAATAAACTTTAAAATTTAAGGCAGCAACTTATTTTTTACAGTGAAGAAATAAAATCATCCTATCACAACATTTTTTTATTTATTGTATTTTTTTTTTATTAAAATCAGGACAAATTAAAATTTAGTAGATTACTAATCATTATATATATATTCACAGTTGCACAATGCACTTGTCATACTTTTTTAATTTATACAGCACATTTAAAAACAACTTTGTTACTTAATCTACTGAATTTAATTCATCACGATTGGAATAAAAACAAAATTAAAAATTGTAAATAAATAAATACATAAATAAAATTAAAATCACAAGTCAATGCAGTAAAACGTGTCTTTATGTATTTTTATAAGGAATCAAAAATTATACTTTCTTTGGATTTTGGGTTGAAATATCAAACTTCTGCTTAAGATTTAAATTATTAGAAACAAAAATGCTATTACAAATATTCACTTTTTCTAATAACCGTTTTCTGTATAAACCACGGTTTACCACTAAGCTTTTCTTCTAGAAAATGCGGGAAAAAACAGGTGTCTTTACAGTTATGTGACAATGGAGCTCAAAAACAGCCAAAAGGGTCAATTTTTCTGAAATTGAGATTTATACATCATCTGAAAGCTGAATAAATAAGCTTTCCATTGATGTATGGTTTGTTAGGACAGGACAATATTTGGCTGAGATACAACTATTTGAAAATCTGGAATCTGAGGGTGCAAAAAAATCTAAATATTGAGAAAATCATCTTTAAAGTTGTCCAAATGAAGTTCTTAGCAATGCATATTACTAATCAAAAATTAAGTTTTGATATATTTA
>NW_015559983.1:36284-36523 GCF_001515605.1 Sinocyclocheilus anshuiensis | reverse complement strand
CATACAATGTATTGTTGGCTATTGCTACAAATATACCCCAGCGACTTAACACTGCTTTTGTGCTGCAGGGTCACATGCTTATAATTGTGTGATAGTATATCGAGTATGATTGTAATAAAGAGTGAAAGGACAGTTTCTCACCCAGAGCTAAGAAGCTGAAGACCCACTGCACGACTGCGGCTGTCTGCAGACGCCTGCGCAGAGGAAGACGCAGAGGAGCGAACTCGATCTTCATCTCT
>NW_015559983.1:34951-35655 GCF_001515605.1 Sinocyclocheilus anshuiensis | reverse complement strand
CACACACACACACACACACACACACACACACACACACACACACACACACACACACACACACACACTCTCTGTCTTCAGACTCCTCAAATCTGTCGGTTTTTCTTCTATTGTTTGGACGCGCGAAGCTCGTTCGGCGGATCTGAGCGGGTTTTGGCGCTGTATAAAGTGTTTATAAAGAGTTATGAACGCGATCGGAGGCGGCTCTGTTCCGCGTGTTTCGTGCGAGCGCATAACGCTCGAGCGCCCGTGACGTCATCGACCCGCCCTCCCGCTCTGCGCCAATCAGAGCGCTCGGATCACACAGGTATCTGCGCGTGCGCCATACAGATTACAGATAACATCAATACATCAATACATAAACATTCATTTCACAACGAACATAGGCCAATATATATATATATATATAATCCATGACTGATTCCAAAAATTGTCGTAATCCATTACATTAAACATAATCTGACCTACTTTTAGATTACTTTTAACCTATCTTATTTATTCACATTGATTTAAATAGGATAATCTTGTACCATATTGATATAAAAATACAAAGAGTAAGAAAATATATTCCATTTGTTTTTATCTATCTATCTATCTATCTATCTATCTATCTATCTATCTATCTATCTATCTGTCTGTCTCTGTATGTCTGTCTGTCTGTCTGTCTGTCTGTCTGTCTGTCTATCTATCTATCTATCTGTCTGTCT
>NW_015559983.1:25175-30173 GCF_001515605.1 Sinocyclocheilus anshuiensis | reverse complement strand
TTCTTTCTTTCTTTCTTTCTTTCTTTCTTTCTTTCTTTCTTTCTTTCTTTCTTTCTTTCTTTCTTTCTTTCTTTCTTTCTTTCTTTCTTTCTTTCTTTCTTTCTTTCTTTCTTTCTTTCTTTCTTTCTTTCTTTCTTTCTTTCTTTCTTTCTATCTATCTTTCGTTCTTTCTTTCTTTCTTTCTTTCTTTCTTTCTTTCTTTCGTTCTTTCTTTCTTTCTTTTTTCTATCTATCTAATCAACTTTTTTATTACAGTTTTTCTCAAGTCACTTTAGCTCAATTTTCAAATGGGACTTTTTCTTTGTTTTTTTTTTACTTTTACCTTCATATGTCCGAACACTTTGTTTCTTGCTTAGACCAGATTTTATTATTATTTTTTTTTTTAATGAATTTCAGCAACCTGCATGTGTTTAGGCACATGTGTGCAAAACAAGTACACTTCTCAACAATTTGCACAATAACTAAATACACACGATGAACCTATCACTCTTTTCACAACTTCACTGTTACACATACATAACTATGCATAGCTATCTATGACATGTATTGTTTTCCAATGTACTGTATATCGTGCTGTGATGTGCATGATCTTTATCTGTGTACCACAGTATTGACTTGTCCCACTAAACTTTTACCTACTGTTGAAATCTGTGTCCAAAAAAGCTCAGTGTGACACAACAGCACTCAGACGAAACGGACAGTCAGTGACAACAAAATTATATTTCCAAGATTGACCACCATACGGAAAATACATCGAAACATTTGACCAGTTCAGCTCACATGATGACGAAAAACTTCATTTTGGTGTCAGTGGCCAATTCACTGACACGAATGACATGTTTTTGACTACATTTGCAGTTGTGATGTCAGGAGTGTTTGATTAGGGTTGCAGTGAAACTCTTCAGGACCAACGTTGGTCACCACTGCTTTAATGCATTGCCTTAAAACACATCAATCTACAGATCCTGAGAATCAGCCCCATGACCTCTGTGCTGCATGTATTTATGCAGATGTTTTAATCCAAAGTAGTTTACAAAAGAGGAGCAAAAGCAATCTGTCAAGGAGCCAACGATATTTGTAATATGTGATCCTAGACCAAAAAAACAGTCATAAGGGTCCATTTTTAATAGGACAATATTTGGCTGAGATACAACTATTTGAAAATCTGGAATCTGAGGGTGCAAAAAAATCTAAATATTGAGAAAATCATCTTTAAAGTTGTCCAAATTAAGTTCTTAGCAATGCATATTACTAATCAAACATTAAGTTTTGATATATTTACGGTAGGACATTTACAAAATATCTTCATGGAACATGATCTTTACTTAATATCCTAATGATTTTTGGCATAAAAGAAAAATGTATAATTTTGACCCATACAATGTATTGTTGGCTATTGCTACAAATATACCCCAGCGACTTAAGACTGCTTTTGTGCTGCAGGGACACATGTGTAAAGTAATCAGAGCTCGGTAGATTACTTCCAAATTGTAATCTGTTACTGATTCCAAATTACATGACAAAAATTGTAGTTAGTAATTACATTACACATTGTAGGTAATGTAATCAGATTACTTTTAGATTACTTTTGATCTAACCCGTTTATCACATTGATTTAAATAAGACGATCTTGTACTATATTGATATAAAAATACAAAGAGTAAAAAAATATATTCCATTTGTTTTTATCAACAACATAAAGTGCATTAAACATTACGTCAAGGTTTCCCAAACTGGGAAATAAAATAAAACACTTCTGAAAAATGAAATATTTTACTTGTTTACCTGCATGTCATGTGACCAAAAGCAGCATCAGAGAACATGCAAATGTGACACTTGTAACGCCCCTGTGGACTGTTTGTTGTGGTTTCTTCCCTTTGTGTTGGTTTAGCCCGTCTATTCATTAGTTAATCACCGTCATTGTGCTCACCTGTCTGCCTCTAATTATTCACCCCATATGAGTTCTGTCTGTCTGAGCATTGGTGTCGGTTATTGTTAATGTTACCCCGAGTGTGTGTCTCACCTACCTGAACCTGCCTTGTTGCGTCTACAATAAATGTCATTATTGGAATCCTTGTCGTCCTGCCTGCCTCCACACACCCGGTTCCGTGACAACACTTCATCATTAAAATATTTATTTTAAAATCTCAGGGGTACTTCAAATAAAAATGTATTTTAAATGAAAGAGTGTTAGATGACACAAAAAAAGTTGGTGAATTTGTGCATTTGAATGTGTTTAAAAGACATTCACCGTTCAAAGTAATACATGGTAAAATATCTGACTGAGTCATAATTCAAATAAAAATGAATGTATTCATCAGTAGTTGATGCAGTGCTGAAATGATTTGTGTAAATGCTGTGTAGCACCTGACTAATGATTGATCTCTGTGTGAATGTCCACAGAACTGGAGACTTTCTGAGTGTTTATAAGCGGTAGATTATTTTAGAAAGGAACATTCAAAAGATGAAAGAGAGGAATTAGGGAGAATCAATAAATTATGAATAAATTATTGCTGTTGTGTAAATAATATGCAATCATGTAATCAATAAAAACGTAAGTGTAGTATGATTTATTTTAAAATGCAGTTTAATCTAATTAGTTACTTTTTGGAATATATATATATATATTAATAAATGATAAATATATGTTGTAAACGGTGAAGGTCATTGAAATATATTTTTGAAGTAAAAAATATATATAGTTTCAGCTTTCATATACCAAACAATGTATTTTGGGGCAAGAAAATATATTTCCAGTCTTACAATAGCACACATTTCGGCTAAATGCAAATGTGGATGGAATAGCCACATCAAAACAATGATTTAGTGCTGTGTCATTTTGTAACATGTTTGTGAAACATTCTGCATTTGCTCTTTGGTGGTCACTGTAACACTGTACGCGATGCTCCGTCGCTCTTAACGTCAATGAAACTCGGTGAAGCAGAAACAACAAGCGATCGATCGATCGGCGCGAATAAACGAACCGGAGAGTCACCGACAGACGCGCGGATGCGGAGCCGCTGGACCAGCGGGGGGCGTGGCCAGCAGAGAGGAGAGAGACGCGATTGGCTGGAGAGCTGCAGCTGGAGGCGGGGTTTCGGAGCTTCTGTTCCGCAGGAGACTGGGGGGTATTACCGGGTGCGCGTGCGCTCAGCGCGTTTTTACCGCAGTGTGTCTGGATTAGTGCGCGGCGCTGCGGCACTCCGCTCGGGTCTCAACGGGAAGAGCGAGAGAAAGCGACCGAACCGCGTCCGTGAGCACCAGCCGTTCCATCGCGCGTATTCCCAGCGGTTATCAAAGCGGCGCGCACCGGAGACATGGCCAAAGACGACGAGAAGAAGGAATCCGGGGAATGGAAGGAATTCTTCTGGAACCCGCGGACGCACGAGCTGCTCGGGAGAACGGCGAGCAGCTGGGGTGAGTGTGCCTTATGTAAGGCGCTCGATTTAACGGCAGCGCGTGATTCCGGTGCGTTCATTCATTTTAACCGGAACGCATTGCGCAATGCGTCTCTCTCTGTCTCTCTCTGTCTCTCTCTCTCTCTCTCTCTCTCTGTGTGTGTGTGTGTGTGTGTGTGTGAATGCATCAGGCCCTCATGGTTAAAGGACAATCTGACGATGCTGCTGCTGCTGTTAAAGGTGAACGGGTGCAGAGAGCTGAACGAGGTTACGGTGTTTGCGCGCGTCTCGCTCGTTGAGATCGTTTAACGGATCGCGAACGCGCATCCGATCGTTCCGATCAAACTGATCGATCGCACGGGAGCGCGCAAGGTTATTCGGTGTGTCCTCCGCGCGCGCGCTCACGTGACGTGGTTTCGCTCACATCCGGAGCAGCAGCATCCATCAGGAGTTATATAACCATATACAGAACACACACACACACACATCGATTTACAGTGGCTGTCACGAGCTCGGATTTGTTTGTTATTTACTGTGTGTGTGTGTGTGTGTGTGTGTGTGTGTGTGTGAGTGTGTGTGTGTGTGTGTGTGTGACCTGATGTGTCTCTCATGAGCTTTCAAAAATAAATTAAGATTTTTACTAATATTGTGCTGGAAGAGGGTGAAAAGAAACTACATTCATATATATCCATATATTCACATACACATTCATATATATATATATATATATATGAATTTTTTTTAAATTTCTCTTCAGTCTGAATCTAAAATGTCTTTTTACTGAAGAACTAACAGTGACAGTAAAATCTCTTACTCCAGTTAAAGAAAAACACTGAAAAGGCAAAAGACTGTTTATAAAGATATAAGATGTGCCATATTGCTTCCAATAATATAGACCAAATACTGTATGTTAATTAATAATAAAACTAAACCACACAAACTTAAATTAAATGTATCATTACATTTTTTTTTATCAGGAAATGATCTCTAGGCTGCAATATACCTGACAATCATATTCCTTACAATATAATAATAATAATAATCTTTATTTTCTATAGCACCTTTAAATGTTAATTCTCAAAGCGCTTTACATAAACAAATAAAACAATAAAATACACCATATAAAAATGATAAAATAAGCAAAAAAGGAAACATTAATTCAAAACACTTAGAAATAAGGATAATATAAAATTTATATAAAAATTCAAGTAAAAGCTACCCTAAAGAAATGAGTTTCAAGCCGAGATTTAAAAAATATTAAGAGGTTTCGCCTGAAATATAGACCAAATATGTAAATTCATCATTAGAGTTTGTAATATTATAAGATTTAAATGTCATATTTCCTCACATTTCTGTGGATTTGGATGGAATCTGCTGCTGTAAACTGATGTAATGCTATATTTTAAAATCATAATTGAACTTAACTATATTTAGATTCATTACAAATTTTTCATATGACCATCCAAATGCAAAACGACCAATCAAATTTTGCAAAAACAAACAGACCACATCAAAGACAGATCACAGTGTGTGTGAGAGTGTGTGTGTGTGTGTGTGTGCGTGAGTGAGTGAGTGAGTGAGTGAGTGAGTGAGTGAGTGA
>NW_015559983.1:24747-25017 GCF_001515605.1 Sinocyclocheilus anshuiensis | reverse complement strand
GTGTGTGTGTGTGTGTGTGTGTGTGAGTGTGTGTGTGTGTGTGTGTGTGTGTGTGTGTGAGTGAGTGTGTGTGTGCGTGTCATATTATGTCAGATGAGTTCACTGGCCGGGTTCATATGTATTGCTGCATCCGATTGGCCGAGAGCATTGATGACATCAGCGGCTCACAGCGAATGAGAGGAGGAGACTCTAATCTGACTCCCATCCCCCACTCCACCCATCAGAGAGAGAGAGAGAGCGAGAGAGAGCGAGAGAGAGAGCGAGAGAGAG
>NW_015559983.1:3873-24713 GCF_001515605.1 Sinocyclocheilus anshuiensis | reverse complement strand
AGAGAGAGAGAGAGAGCAGACAAAGAGCTCAAATAGATAGAAAATAATGCTGTAAAAAAATGAAAGAGAGAGAGAGAGACAGCATGTAACAGAATGAGTAGAGTATGTAAAGAGAGAGAGAGAGAGACAGACTGAGATGGAGAGATGGAGAGATAGAGCTGGAGGAGGCAGTGGTTTTAGTGTAAGAGGATTTATTCCTCAGTCTGTCCTGACATTTGCTCAGTGATGGACGAATGAGAAACACACGGATGACACGAAGATGGAGTGAATGGAGAGAATCTAGGTCACGTTCACCGCCTCGATATCACACACAAACACAGACCGCTTCATCTCTGTTATGACACACAATACTGGATTCTGATTGGTCGTGTGTTTGATGATAATGTGATTCTCTACACATATCCACTAGATTAAAACAGATACATTTACATTTAGTCTTTTATCCAAAGCTACTTACAAATGAGGACAATAGAAGCAATCAGAATCAGCAAAACAGCAAAACAATTACGTCAAATAATCTTTTAATGTTGTAAAATTCATCAATATATTTATATAATGATACACAGATGAAGTACATCTAACAAAATGACATGCTAAAAACAACATATTTAACCATTCCAAATATTATATTTTAGTCACTATATTAATTTGTTAGGCTGTTATGTTAAATAAATAGTTCATCCAAAAGTGAACATTTTCTGAAAATGTGCTCACTCTCAGGCCGTCCGAGATGTGTCTCAGCAATGGATGCTCTGCAGTGAATGGGTGCCGTCAGAATGAGAGTCCAAACAGCTGATAAAAACATCACAATAATCCACAAGTAATCCACAGCACTCCAGTCCATCAGTTAACATCTGGAGAAGACAAAAGCTGAAACAAATCCAGCATTAAGACGCTTTTAACTCAAAATACCATAGAGTCCATAATCCATAATAACTCTTCCTCCAGTGAAAAAGTGTTCTGGTCTGAATTGCAGTGAGACACTGATGCAATGCTACATTTCTACAAATCTGATGAAGAAACAAACTCATCTACATCTGGGATGATCAGAGGGTGAGCACATTTTCAGAAAATGTTCACTTTTCGGTGAACTGTTCCTTTAAGATACTCTCCTCAACACTGGTAGCTTATCACAGACAATGATGTTAACATGATGTAGCAGGTGAAACTAATGTTCTGTGTGTGTGTGTGTTCTGCAGGTCTGATTCTGTTGTTCTATCTGATCTTTTACACATTTCTGGCTGGCATGTTCTGTCTCACCATGTATGTGATGCTGCTGACGCTGGATGATTATCGGCCCACTTGGCAAGACCGTCTGGCTACACCAGGTACACACACACACTCACTGACAGACACTCACACACACACACACACACACACACACACTGATTCTGTGTGTTTCTCTAGGCGTGATGATTCAGCCAAAAGGCGATCCTCTAGAAATCGTTTATAATGTGGAGAAAACAGAGAGCTGGGATTCATACATTCAGGCTTTGGACAACTTCCTTGCACGTAAGTAAAAAAAAGACAGATTTTCATTAAAAAAATACACAAAACAACATGCAATGATTTTGCAATTGGTACATTTTTGACTCACAATCACAGTCGATGTGTGCATTTTCATATGGAAGAGATGGTGCTCGCAACACCACGCTCATGGGTTCGATTCCCAGTGAATGCACAAACTGATAAAAAAATGCATGCCTTCAATGCAATGTAAGTTGCTTTAGAGGAGAGCAGCTACCAAATGCATGAATAGAAATATAAATTTGTTACTCTGCAGTTTATCACAAAACAATGTCAAGTATCTGTGATTTAGGAATAATTCCGTTATAAATAAACACTGATTTACTCACCCTCATGTCGTTCCATGACTTTCCTTCATCTGTAGAACTGAAAATGTGAATTTCTGGATAATCTTCTTACCATCTTATCCATACAACATCTGTTCCTAAAAATCCTAAAAGGACAATAATCACCATATAAATATCATAACAGTGTATAATTCTAAAGGCCAGTGCTATTTATTATAGTTTCATTAATATTTTTATATAGGTTACAATTTTTATATGTTCAGTTTTCATTTTAATTTCAGTTTAATCATTAGTGATTTTCTTATGAGTCATTTTTCATGTTTTTTTTCCTTTTATTTTTATAGATTAAGTTTTAAATTTTATTTCCAGTTTGCAGAAATGGCAGGTAAATTAAATAAACATAACATTTTGAAGTAAAAAGACTGAAACAGAATTTTCTTGTAAAACGCACTCCAATAATCTTTGTTTACAACTTTGAAAAAATTTTTTTTTACATTCTAGTTGTCGAGGCAACATTTCCTATTTCTATTATAGTCAACTAAATCTAAAACCATAAAAATTGATTTCCATTACTTGATAAAAAAAGTTAACTGAAATAAAATAAAACTAACTTATTTTATTTCAGCTAATTGCAACATTTTTCATTTTCATGAAATATAAAATTAATAATTACTAAAACTTTAACTAATATTGACATGAAAGCAGCAACTATAAAAATGAAATCTAATTCAAAATAACAAAAACTACAACAGTATCTCAATTATACTAAAATAACACAGATTTTCGTTTAGTTTAAGTTTTTAATGTAATATTTATATTTCAGCTTTATTTCAGCTTACAAACATGTTTTAACTCTTTCCCCGCCAGCGTTATTGTAAAAAGTTGCCAGCCACCGCCAGCATTTTTGCTGATTTTCACTCAAATTTCATGGCCACCAGAATATTTTGCTGTATCAATATCTGAACATGCAATACATCAAATAAAGATCAGACCCTCTACTTTCAAACAAGAAAAATCAGTTTTATTTTAGCTTCAAGCATTGTTTTTTATCAACACTTGAATGTAGGTAGATTTCATAAAAAAAGCTAAATTTTGAGCAAAAAGCTGAGAAAATCACATTTGTATCAAACACTGCATCTGGATCATATTCAGTAATATTATCAAAGCAAAGCTGCAGTAGATGGCTTCCATCAGCACTCCCAAAGCTTCACAGTCCTTTCTGGATCCACATTTCACTCGGGAACATTAGGTGGTTTTCATTTATATATGCGGTTATTGTTGATGATCGCATTATTTTTCATATGCATATGCTTACATATGAGATCGCTTATATCTCATAATTCAGATTTCCCCCCTCATAATTCTGCATTTATACCTCATAATTCAGATTTCCCCCCTCATAATTCTGCATTTATACCTCATAATTCAGATTTTCCCCCTCATAATTCTGCATTTATATCTCATAATTCAGATTTTTTTTCCCGCCTCATAATTCGCCATTTATCTCATAATTCAGACCCCCCCCTCATAATTCTGCATTTATATCTCAGAATTCGCCATTTATATCTCATAATTCAGACCACCCCCCTCATAATTCTGCATTTATATCTCAGAATTCGCCATTTATATCTCATAATTCAGACCCCCCCCTCATAATTCTGCATTTATATCTCAGAATTCGCCATTTATATCTCATAATTCAGACCCCCCCCTCATAATTCTGCATTTATATCTCAGAATTCAAAAATAAAATTTTGGTAAAGTATTCTCCAGCGTCTCCTCGTTCCTTGTGTGTGTGCTTCGTGGCACCCCATCATAATTCTGCATTTATATCTCATAATTCAGATCCCCCCCATCATAATTCTGCATTTATATCTCATAATTCTGCATTTATATATCATAATTATATATAAAATCATAATTGTGACTTTTTATCTAGTAATTCAGACTTTGATACCTCATAATTTGGCATTTATATCATAAAAATTCTGGCTTTTTTCCTTAGAATTCTGCATTTATGTCTCATAATTCTACATTTCCATCTCATAATTCGACATTTATATCTAATAATTCAGACGTTTTTCCTCATAAGTCGGCATTTATATCTCATAATTCAGACTTTTTTCTCTGAATTCTGAGTTTACATCTTGCAATTCCGTGTTTATATCTTGTAGTTCTAAGAAAAAAAGTCCAAATTGAGAGATATAAACGAGTGAGAATTATGAGCTGAAAAGTCACAATTACATTTGTATTCCTGTCCACGGCAGAAACAAGCTTCCGTAAATAACAAGCTCTTCTGTGCTGGTCCTCTTTGGACAGTTTGAGTTAAAATTTGAAGTTGTTTAGAAATGCATAAACATAGAATTTAAATTCTAGTATTAGCATTAGTATAGAATTAAATAATGCTAGTATTTTAATAACAGTACTTCACTACTGTACTTCAGTAATATTTTGTGCAATCTGCACTTTACTTGAGTTCTGTCAAAATGGACAGAAACATTTTTTTCCAAATGTTTTCGGTTTATGAAAACTAGGATACAGCCAATAATACAAACACAAATTCGAGCTGCAAATAGCATCAGAAATCATTAGCTAGACCAGATCAGTTACCTTTGGTCTGAAAGCTGAATGAAGATGATGAAGGTGCTTCGTTTACTCCTGCAGGTGATTGGGCTGAAGCCAAGTAATGATGAAAAGTCTCCATTCGTCTCCTGTTCAGCAAAGGTGAGTAAGATCTTACCTGACCTTCAGCTAACCCTCATCACTAACAGCCAGTCAAGCATGAATTACATCTGTAATGTTTGTTCAATGCATCCCTCCATACTCAGGGATATAAAGATGGAGACGAGTTGGTAAGAAATAGACTAGTCTGCACACTTAGCATCCCTAACCTTAGACTAGTGCACATCTTAAACTAGTACAGTACAGCCCTAACTAGTGCTTAACTCTCATGCATTCTGTGGTTAGTAGACATGTAGTGTTGCATCACTTCTAAAAGATCAACGTGATCAATCTCCTCATGTCTTCTGTCTCTGATGGATAGTTTAGAGTGTTTTATCCAGTCAAAGCTCTTTTAGTGTAATTGTACAAGCGTCCAGCTTCAGCTGGAGCTTCTCGTGTCAAATCTTGACTGATTTTGATCAAGTAAGCGCCAGAATAACTGCAGTAATATCTCCAGATGAACACTTACTGGACTGAAGCAGCTCACTTTATTTCTTCAGCTCTCAATCACTGCATTATATGTTTGGAGCATTTCAATCTCATCTTATTACTGGAGATACAGAGCGATCACTGATATTTAGATAATTTTATGTCAGTATCTGCTCTACTGTTATAAAGATCTCATTGATTTACATCACAAGGCTCAGAAGATGGCTCAGACGAACGAAACCAATGCTGAAGTTGAATACTTCCCTCAAAACGGAACCTTCAACCTCATGTACTATCCATACTACGGCAAGAGAGCACAGCTCCAGACATCATGTCACTGACAAACACTTAAAGGCTTTTCCTTTACAATCACACACACACACACACAATTATCAAGGTCCACAAGGTCAACTAGAAGACTGGTCACACACAGTCACTCACACACACACACACACACACACACACACACTGTGTGATTATATCCGTGTGTAACTGCTCTCTCTACATGTGTTTCAGGTGAATTATTCTCAGCCCCTGGTGGCTGTGAAGTTCACAGACATCTCTTTCAACACAGACTTCAATGTGGAGTGTAAGATCAACTCTAGCACTCAGTTCAAGATCAGCGAAAGAGACAAATTCGCCGGCCGCGTAATCTTCAAGCTGCGCATCAACAAAGCGTAGAGCAACTGCATCTGCCACACACACACACACACACACACACACACACACTCAGGAGATGGTAGAAGTCCTTCATATCTCAAAGTGTTAAATGTATTTGTCCGTCCCCATTCTCCTGTCTACACGATGGTTTCTGTGTGTGTGTGTGTGTGTGTGTGTGTGTGTCTTTGTATCTCTGTGTGTTTTGAGTACTCTTGACTGTCGTCATATCCAGCTGATACCCTTCCAAAGTGAAATCAAGAGAGCAGGAAAACATCATCAAGCCTTTCTAGATTTCTAGACACAATATCACGAACAATCCAGTTAATTCAGAGGGACCACAATCATCCAAAACCTGCCAAGAAATTATATTATATAATGTACTCCCAAAATATAGGAAAATAACACCATGATGTGAAAAATTTAAAATAGGCTTAATTTTCTGTATGCAAAATATAATTTCTTACCTTTTTCTTTTGATATCAATCTAAAATGTGACCTGGATTCACTCGTTAAGTCTATATAATGGCTTTTATGTTACTGAGCGTATAACAACACAAATTAGGTAAAATCTGGTCAAATTCAGGATCATCTGTAGAAATGCGCATATATGATCAATTAACAAACAGAGCCATAAAAATCGTCACAGACTGTAATCGACTCATATCTGTCACATATCGTTCTCTTAACTTGATATCTGTTATATCCATTTATTTATTTACGAATTAAGGTACATTTATAATGTTATTCATTTATTTATTTATCGGATTTGTGGTTTTTATTTTTTATATACATATGACAACGTTTGTGAAGACACTTTTGTAACACTGTAATGTTCACGAATGCACACACACACAAGCGAAGTTAAACCGAAACGTTTGGCTGACGTTCTGCACATTAGCCAATCAGCTTCAAGCTGCGCCATATCAGTTCGCCATTAATTAATTTGCCCAATCGACTGATAACATATTTCGTCCAGAACGGTTCGACCCATCTTTCTAAACGTGTACACAGCAATACCTTCTGGTCCGTGAGTGTACTGTTAATACTTGTAAATAATGCAGAATCTGAGGTAGGTAACAAAGAGAGTAGTTACGAAGAAAAGCGTGAAAAAAAACTTCAATTAAGATTAAAATTTGCCAATCCAAGTAGATGAATGAACAAATGTGTTTTCTTCCCAAAAAGTGTTTTTTAATTTATTTGTTGTTGAGCACATCATGGGTTAGCGCCCGTTAGCACAGCGGAAATATGACGCAAACATTAGCTGCATATGTTTCTCGAAACTTTAGTTCGTTTCTTCTTAGCTTTGGTAGAATCTTAGACTTTTATCATGTGATTTGACATTTGGATGTTCAGGGGGATTCGAGTCGAACGGACAAGTCAGACTCCTGATTTGTGAGCGAGACATTAGCGTAGTGCTTATTAGCGAACCACTAGCCTGCCGTCGTCGACGCGCGGGTGGCCTGTCTGTGTTTAGTTTTTCTTTTGTGTTCCTTTATTCCGCCCCCAGTAGTGAATGTGCTGTGTTTCTATTGGGTTACTGCCACAGTGTTGTGCGTTTGAAACATTGGAGGGTGTGTGTTAGAAAAGTGTGTGGGGAAAAAAAAAGAGCCAAACGCAGCCAAACTTTCAAATTAATGTCACTAGTCCATCCGTCACACATCAGCACACAATTTACGGCCTGATGTTGGGATCGGTTCAATGTTTACACAGAGCGGTGGCTAATAACTAGCTAAACTTACGCTGCCCGCAGTACGTTTACTACGATCTACTTCGCGTGTGCTGCCTGACTGCTCTACGTCATAGATTTTATATGTTTTTAAGATATGGTAAATCGAATTGTTGCACATTATTTCCGATTTCTGTACTTTAGACACTGCAGCGATGCGTATTAGCATGTCGCCACCGCAAGTGTAGATCACGCACATTATTCATTTCCGTAAGACGAAAAATCAAGCAGACAGGAATTTGGGACATCGTTACCATGGAAACAGCACATGAAGTCATCAGTGATCTCACTTGTTAAGTCATGGTCATGTGGTCACGTTGCTCAGCGCAATTTTGCAGGCGAAATCCAGTCATCTCAATAGTAACACAGAGTTTCGCATAAGGCAGAATAAATTTCCTGCGCTGACCAACAGAAAGCGATGGAAGCCTATTCCCACCACGTAAGAAAAAAAATCAAGTTTAGGTCATATGAGATGAAATTATGACTTTCAGTGTGGTAATCATGAATTTAATAATTTAAATTGAGATAAATAATTGAAATTTTAGAAATTGAAATTATGAGATTAAAAAAGGCAAAAAATCGATATAGTCTCAAATCAAAATCATCTCATATCTCATAATCATGACTAAGTATGTCGTAATTTCGACTTTTGAAGTCATAATTTCGGCTTTTTATATCATGACTTTTTATGTCATAATTTTGATATAGTATCTCATAATTGACTTGGTATGTCAACTTTGAGTTTTAAAGTCATAATTCCAACCTTTCATCTCATAATTGTGATTTACATCAGTGTTGACTTTTTATCTCATAATTATGATTTAATATGTAAATTTTGACTTTGAAAGTCAATTTAGACTTTTTATCTCATAATTATGATTGTTTACGTGATAATTATGACTTTAAATCAGAATTTCAACTTTTAAAATTAGAAACCTTTAGTCTCATAATTAGGTTTTTATCTAATAATTATGAATTGGTATATAAATTGTGACTTTTAAAGTCATAATTATGACATCACTTCATAATTTCGACTTTTTATCTCATATTCGACTTTGTATGTCAATTTTGACTTTTAAAGTCATAATTTTGACTTATCTTATAATTATGAGTTTTCGGCATAATTATGACTAAGTCATCATTTCAATTTATAAAGTCATAAATTAAAGTTTTTATCTCATAATTACGACTATTATGACATTATGTCGATTTCGACATTTTCAACTTATAAAGTCAGAAACTTTTTGTCTCATAATTAGGTTTTTATCTCATAATTATGAATTGGTATATAAATTGTGACTTTTAAAGTCATAATTATGACATCACATCATAATTTCGACTTTTTATCTCATATTCGACTTTGTATGTCAATTTTTACTTTTAAAGTCATAATTTTGACTTCTGATCTTATAATTATGAGTCTTCGGCATGATTATGACTAAGTCATAATTTCAACTTATAAAGTCATAAATTCACGTTTTTATCTCATAATTATGACTATGTCATAATTCCAACTTTTTATCTCATAATTATGATTTACAAAGCATGATTTGTTTTTCTTACAAGGAAGAAATGGGCTTCCATAAAAAGCTAACTGGTTTTTAAGTGACTGGTGTTTTTTGCCTGCGAAATTTCACAAATGTGACTGCACATTTACAGCTTCAATAACGCCTACACGCTTCGGACAATATCAACGATGAGACAGCGACAAACACGTGCTTACACAAACAATGGCAACGGCAAACACACCTGCGCTACAAGAGCCTCATTCGAGAGCTTTCCACTCACTCACACACACACACTCTTTGTCCCCGTCTGTGTTTCTTTCCAGACCAATAACGCGACACGCTCGTCACTTTGAGTTCTCGCCGGATGACTTCTATAGCTCACAGACTCATCCCGGTTTCTCATCTGTCCTTCATAGTGAGACGGTGTCTTATTCTTTCTTCACTCTCTGTAAAAACACTGCTCAGAAACTAGATGTATCTTATTAAATATCCTGAATATACTGTTATATATTGCCTGACATGAAAATTGTGAAACTTATATTCGAAAAACAAATGATTATCATTATAAATGAAAAATGGAAACAGGAAATAAAAACATTTTGTGTTTAACAAACATTTTTGCCTATGAGGTCTTATTTCAAACTAAATGCATGCCATGCACTTCTGTTTCAAAATTGCAAATTGCAATGACTACAGATTAACACAAACATACATACATATATTTTATGCATTGCAATATGAAGCCATAATATGAAATTATGACGAGATATGAAGAACATGAATGCAATTTTTTTTTTTTTTACAAAGACAAATGTATATGAATGATGTACCGAGATGACCGAGAGCTTTATCATCTTATGTAATGAGATTTTGGCAAAAGCTCCGGCAGCTGTAATTCCAGATCTGATCCTAAAAACTGTTTAAAATCTCAATTGTTTTTCTGGGATTGTTGATTCTCAACTGGTTTTGCTTTAGGACTCTGATTTCACATTGGTCATCAAGTGGCGTTCAACACTGTACCAAATGTGTCTGGTTTATTAAACATCACTTGAATTTAGTTTCTAGCACATGCATTTGTTCTGAACTAGTGGAGGAGGGTTTGATTGGAAACACAACCTTTGGCATCAGCCACAGAAGATACGGGAAGTGTTTCCTGATAAGTCTGTTTGCTTTACTAGTTGCGTGTTCTCGTTTGCATTCATCATGGTTTCAGATCAGACCTGTGGCACATTTATTGGTCATGACCCACCAGTTGAGAAACACTGAGACTAAGTGGAGACTTTTGCTCCTGCTTTACAGATTTTCCCTTGAGAAAAACATCCCAATAGAAGAAACAATCCAGTTCCAGAAGAGATCTGAACAGCGGCTCAAACTGTGCTCAGATTCGACAAGATATTAAAGTCTGTAAACTGAAACATTTATCATCAAATTCCACCCAGATTAAATGATCTGAGCTGCTTTAAACATCCATTTTATTGCTCTATACTCTTACTGCATGACAAATAATGACATAAATGTGTCTGTTTTGCATTTACCCTACAAGGCATTTTTAGGAGAAACATCTGAAAGTTGCTACATTTACAGAGCTTTGAAAGAGCAACCCGTAACATTGTTTCATTTGAGTATTTTAATGTCTTACACTGTTGGAGCAACAAACACGGATGATTTTGTGAAGTAATATCTTTCTTCCTTAGAATGTAAGCGTTTGTATAAATGTGTAAAGACCTATTAATGAGATTTGAGATTTCCCTGATAACCTGCTCATAAATAATTTAATAAAACTAGGACCACAGCGACATCTAGTGAACAAATGAGAGACGAGAACATTTCACCTGCTGGACCAGAAGAACACTCAGACTCTTTTTTACACCAGACAGGAAGAAAACGCCTAGCAACCGCATAGCAACGAGATGAAATACACTGGGAGGAGCCTAGCAACCAGTGCAAGGGCCAAAATCACTCAATATTTCCCATAAGAACATATAGAAATTAGTGCTGGTCGACGATTAACTGCATCCAAATTAAAAGTTTTTCTTTATATATGTGTGTGTACTGTGTATATTTATTATGTTTAAATAAATACACACACATGCATGTATATATTTAAGAAAAACATGTCGTTTATATATTAAATATATTTATATATAAATGCTATGAATATAAATAAATACATGTAAATATTTTCAAACTATATACTGTATGTGTGTGTATATTTATATATACATAATAAATATGCGCTGTATTATATAAACAAAAACTTTTATTTTGGACGCGATTAATCAATCATTGCCCAGCACTAATAAAAATGTAAAAACATAACAGAATCACACAAATGTTATATATTAGGATACATAATACCCACCTTATTTTGCAACACGGAAGTAAGCGATTTTCTGTGAATGTGCGAGACTTCCGGTCCGTTAGCCGCTATAAGGGGAATAACCGTGCAGTAAACGGTAAAACTATTTGCACTGCAGTGCAAACCAGCATTTTCACGAATATGATAATCAATTAATATAATATAATATCAAAATGCCAGTCTGCAATATCAAGCACGAGCTGTTTTGTAGGCTACAGGTAAAATAACTGAGACCGGCCGGTGTTCTGTCGATTTGTGTCTGTGAAAACCCTGTCAGATTTTGCTACCGCCCATTAAAAAAAGTAGGTAGTACAGTTTGACGACGAAGAATGCTACCTGTCAAATTATGGTTTATTACCGTCTACACCTACCCCTTACAGTAATGCAAATGTTGTTCAGCATGAGATAAAATGACGCAATATTGATGTGCGCATGCGCAGTAATCCCTGGGAAGAAAATCTGGCGGCTAGGATAAAATGTCAGGACCAACACAGAAGTGACTTAAACTGTAATTCATCGACTGGCCGCTAGAGGCTGGCTGCAAAAGTGAGTCAATCCCATAGACTCCTCATGTTAAAATGCCCAATTTTACAGCAGAAAAAAACGTTTACAGCCTGGTACAAAAAATTATTTTGGTCTATATAGCTAATTTTGCCCTTGATGACAACTGTGAGGGGGGGTGAATTTTTTTATAACTCATCCGTTTAAATTATATTAAGCCTTAAAATTCTGCATAATGAAGGGCGTGGCCACTTGAGTGACAGGTGGATTGCCGCCGCTGTCACCACTGTTGAGCTAGGTGGGCGTGGCTTCAGCAACCTGCTTCCGCCTCTTTGCCCATTTTCGATTATCCGGGAGTGACGCGCTGCCAAGATGGCGACGGCCGGCTCCGCCCACTTTTGAGCTTCAAAAACGCTCTTCGGAAACCTACGGGTGACGTCACGGACACTACGTCCATGTTTTTATACAGTCTATGGTCAGGACACGTGAAGGACACGTGAAGTCTCGCACATTCAAGCTACAAATAGCCGCTCTTACATTAGAATATTAATAGATAGATAGGCTATATTACACATTTTTAAAGCATCCTCAGAATCCTTCTCATGTTGCGCGGGAGTGTTTGTTTGTGTGTGTTAAGGCAGGTCCAACATGTTTCTGATCTCCAGCTCTTTCTGAGTCCGTCGGTGAATTTCGCGGATTGCTGCGACGACGACGCGCATGACAGGCTCCGCCTCCTCCTGCGTGCGCACGCACACCAGCTGCAGGAACGCGCTGCGGTCGGGCATCGCGTGAAACACCAGCTCCGCCGCGCGCTGCACAAGCCAGGGGTGATGCGGCGCTAAAACCTCCAGGTATGCATCGCGGCAAAGCTCGCCCAGGCTCCGCCCCTCGCGCTCCGTCCCCAGCCTCTCCAGCAGCAGCTGTAGCCATAGCAACGAGCGGTGGAGGCGGAGCAAAGTCCGACTGCCGGAGGGCGTTTGCGTGTCGAATGAGACCACGCCCCTCTGAAGCTCCGCCTCCAGCATGGATCGCACGGAGCGGTAGGCGTGCGGAGGGGGCGGGGCTACACGCTCATCGGCTGTTGCGTTCAGTCTGGCGGATTCTTCCAGCGAAAGCTGTCGGATGAGTGTGATCTTCTCCTCAACTTTATGAGTGAAAAAGCCCACCAGAGGGCCCAGAGCCTCCATAAACCTGCAGCACAGAACACAATCAGTGTGTGAGACCGACCAATCCCGATTTCACTGCAGACACGCAACCGATTATCTGCCGATACCGATACCGATCTGATTACAGTTAAACTGTTTTTTTTTTCTTGATCAGTTTAAAATATCTACACCTTGTTAACTGCTACTACACATTGCTTCATTATAATTAAAGAGAAAACGGTACAACATAGAGAGAGAGATATTAGCCAATAGCCAAGATTTATTATAGTTAATAAAAACTACAAATAAAAATAAATTTTTTTTCATAAAAAAACATTAAAAAAAAACGTACTTTTATTTTATTTTAGCTTGTTGCCAAGGAAATATTTCTCTAATTTTTGTTTAGTTTAACTTGATGCACTAAAATAACAAAGACACTGAAATAAAAATGAATACAAATATAAAGCGACAAAACACAGCAAAATTAAGTAAACTTTAACAAAAATTAAAAGGGAAGCAGAAAATATAAAAACAAAAACTAATCCAAAATATTAATTCATCCAATATTGGATTGGATAAATTTTAATTTATCCAAAATATTTAATTTAATATTAATTTAATTAATTCAAAACTTTGAATGTGAATGCGAGTGTAGACATCTTACTGCTACATATTTTGAATTTAAAAATCTACTGTTTGTGTTACATGTGTGTTAACATTCTTAAAATGTATCGTGATGGTTATTGCTATATAAATATATACACACTATAAATAGCATTTCTTTGGAATGTATGTCGTTTTTTAGACACATCACAAATGATAGAACGCATATATAAATAGACTAAACTTAAATGATCTTCAGAATGAAAGGCTCCAATGCAGAAGGCTTATGCACATGGAGATCATTTTTGTGGAATATAGTGCATGAAAAGTGCATCTTTTTATAACCCTTCTTTTTTGAGCATATTTGGTGATCCATCAAAAAAGGCTTAGATGGATGCATCCTTAATATAATTCCTGCTGTACTGATGTCATACTTGATGAGCTCCTCCCAGCAGAGCAGATAGGGATCCAGCAGCACGTCGGAGGCGGGGCCGAGGGCGGAGCTTAGGTGCAGCAGGAGGCGGGACACCTGGAACTGCTGTCCGGAGCATTCTCCGATGATGTCATTTCCTCCCAGCTCCTTGGGAACGGCAGCGGGAGCCACCTGATCATTACAGTCGGAGTCAGCGTGTGAAGGGTTAAAGTGCAGCGGTTATGTCCTCGAGGGCCAGTTGCTCATAAAGCGTAATCTGGATCAGAATGATCTGGATTTGGAGATCCTGTGTTTTGCTATACAGGATCAGGTAACCCATCTTACTTTCGTGCTGGGTTTTCAAAGCAAAACTGGACTTTTTTTTACACACTTTTCCAGATTTCCAAATCTAGATTACTAGTGCTCTACGGAGCCCCTAAAGGGACATGCTGATTGGAGGAAAACATGCTAATGTTTTGCATTGCATTTACACAAATAACTACTTCTGACTGCTCCGTCTCTGATGATTGTTGTGATTAAAAAAACAAAACATTAAATTAAATATAATACTTTTGTTTGATATTGACAGCTGTTTGGGGATTTGGGAATATATTACATGTTACAAACCTTGTATTTTTGGACCAGTTTTAAAGTTTTATTACATTTTTGTTCCTGAAACCCACCCTTCTGCTGGGATCAGAACAATCCCGTTTTTTTCTCCTTACTAAAAATGTTTTGAACCACACAAACTGAGGATTTAATCCAGATCAAAAACAAGATTGCATTTCGTGATCCAATCCGAATTCAGAATCCCTTTTTTAAGATTTGATCCAATCCGATGGCCAGAATCCGATCAGATTACTTGTGAACAACTGGCTCCTGATTCTCACCTGTCTGGTTGGCGCATACACGCTTAGACAAGGCCGCCACGACTGCTCACAACTCTGAACCGTTCCTTGAGCTGGACAAAACCAGAAGACACACGGTTATTGTGTGTGTGTGTGTGTGTGTGTGTGTGAAAGGTCAGGTTTACTCACGCAGCCACAGAGAGCTGAGAAACAGCAGCAGACTCAACAGGAGCGCGCTCAGCACACACTGACGCAGACGAGATGGCATTCTCAGCTCAGAAGCGTCTCGCGTCCTCCGACCTGCTGGCTAATGCTCCTATTGATCAGAGACACACTCGGAGCAGCGTGACCTTTGAACCGCTGTGCGTCGCTCAGTCGGCTGAACTCTCAGTGACACGGAAATACCTGAATCTGATTCGAGTCAGCAAACAGGATGCCATTTGAATTTCAGAATTAAAAATAGAACAAAAATAGAATTAAAATAGAACATTGAGTGAAGTAAAACTACTACACTTGTAACAGAATACACAGTAATACATTTCTCAGTATGAATTACTCATAAGCATGTTCTTGCACACACGCAACATGGAGTATTTCCAGAAACCAGGGTTATTATTGTGAATAATAACTCTATATAAACTATATAAAGTTACTTGAAATACATTTTTTAATTTTTTTTAAATTCGCATTTTGGTTCAGTTCAACTCAAAGTACTAAAATAACTAAAACTAATGATAATAATAACTAATAAAAAAACTGTATAGACATTAAAAAACCATGACACACAAAATTTATTAAAATTAAATTAAATAGAAAACAGAAAAGGTTATTCAACATATTAATACAAACTAGTTTTGTATATCAATGATACTAAAATAACACTGCCAAAACCATTACATGATAGTAATTATCAATCTTTGAAATGTCACCTATAGAAATGTAAAAATTTTTTTTTTTAATAATATTTAATGAAATAAACCTTGGTTATGGACCATATGGAGCAAACACTTCTCTTACCAGAACATTTACTAGAAAGCTGACTTACTATATTTCATTACACACACATATATGTATATACACACAATTTAATATCTGATATGACACAGTCACACACACTGTTTTAACATCAGACGCGCTACAGATTGACAGACTGCTTTCATACTCGCACACAAACATGACAGACATGTTCACTGAAGATCCTCATAACCACAGCAGCTCACAGAGACGCAATCCACCCGCCCACATCACCAAGGGGGTGGGGCTAATCACTGACAGACAGCTCAAACAGCCAATGACAGAGCAACTGGAATCCCCGCCGAACAGTCGCTGTGATTGCTGCCGTTTCAATGCAGGTTTTTTGACCGACTCTCTGCCTCCTGATTCTAAAACAATAAAAAAAAAAATATATATATATATTTTTTTTTTGTGTGTGTATGTGTGTGTTTCTGTCTGTATTGTGATTATTAATAAAAATATATATAAACGAAAAAAAAAAAAATCATGGTAACTTTGTAAACAATAAAATATTCATTTTAGATGCATCTTTATAGTGGTGTAGATTTCCTATAGTGTCTCACCTGTCGTCGTCGTCCACAGAACACCGTGGTCAGTCCCGTGTGTGCAGGGACGTGTTTGAGCGCATGCGCTTGTTTCAATTCTCTTAGTAATTCTGGGCTGCTCAAACCCACTGCTGGACAAAAACAGACAGAATGCTCACAATACAACCAGAAACTCACAAACACCTGCATCAACAAACAATAACTACAGTAGTGGCCAGCTAACAAGGAACGTTCTGCGAACAAACGTGCTTCCTGTAACATTAATAGAATGTATATTCAAAGTTATCGGGGCCCGTATTCACAAAACGTCTTAAGGCTAAAAGTAGCTCAAAACTCACCGATTTAGGAGAAAATCTTAAAAATAATGGGCGTGTCAGTCCTAAATTTTTACATTTTAGCGCTAAAACTAGCTCCTAAATCTGAAACGTTAGGCGTAGTGAAGCGTCGTCCTAAGTCACGAAGACCAAGCCACAAACTATCATACACTTAAAAATAAAAAATTATGCTAAATTTTTTTAAGGTAAGTGGTTGCAAACAATTGATTTTAGCTACATTTAAATAAAAAAAGTGTTGAAAGTTAGTCAACTAAATTTGTTTATTTAAATGTCACTGAAATAAATTGATTGCAACCACTTACCTTAAAAAAATTGAGTAAATTCAGTGAATAATTTTTTTATTTTAGTGTGAAACGGCTGTTGCTTGCCGGCAATCTGCCTTGGAACGCAAACATTTGAGAAACTTTTGACGATAATGAGCTTTTAAAAATGCATCAACTTTGGTTTTGGAGGTTATCCCAGCTTCAAATGTTCCATTGATTATATCCTTGTTTTCATTAACCAGCTGGGCAAGAAGTAACAGCTGTGCTGTGTTTTCTTTTGCATGTCTTATATCAGCCATGATTATTCTACTCTGTTAATTAAAAGGCTGTGCATCCGCTAATTGTTTAGGAGAAGCACACATGTAAGAGGCTGACAATTAGCTGAATACTTGTTTAATTAGTGACACTTACCCTGCATTTTTAAACATTTATTTGAGTATAGCAACATAACATCGCGCTCTACAATAAATCACTGACTGAGACTATCAGACAATCACTGTGTGCATAGTTAGTAAGCATGCTGACATCAAAAACATGCTTTATACATTGTTTATGGAACATTTTAGTTGGACGTTCATCTGACATGGTTTCGAGAACATTCACAAAATGCTTGCAAAATTGTAAAATGGAATGTTAATATTAGCGTTAACATAACCAAGAAAAACGTTTTAAACATTTAAAAAAAAAAAAAGGTTTTTAACATTCAGAAATAACATTTTCACTCACTCTGCCATTCTGTGGATACTGGCGGAGAGGGCGTGGCTTTGTTTGGAGTTGTGGGCGGAGTTACATGATCAGTCTGTCATAGAGAGAAAGAAGAATCGGATGAAATCGCTGCTTATTTGATGTTTTTTCATTAAGAGAGTTTCTCTTACCTTACTTTCCTCCATCGCTGGCGAACCATGCGCTCCTCTGATGAATTCAATTTATAAATGAAGCATTAGACGGAAAAGATGGAGAGATGATGCGGGTCTTTACTCTCCCTCACCGCCGTTTCAGCATCAGCTACTAAACACTCAACTTAAAGGTAACTTACTAAAGAGTTATTATTAGCTACTGAATATTTTGTATCTATATTTGATCCGGTCGCTGTGAGAAACTGCTTCGTTGTTCACCGTGGCCAACCTGAAGTCTCATTTCTGCAGCGAAATTAATCATTCACTCACTTTATGGCTCTAAAGTCCATCGAAAACAGCCTGAGAAAGCACTCCGTATTACACAGTTACAACTTGTTTGGTCACATCCCTAAAAACACTAAGAAAGCGGCACATGTGAAAGTGTGAATGAGTACTAGTCAGGTTAAATCACTATCATACTAATATTGTAAGAGCAGACTGATTGCTATAAAAGGAGGGAAGAAGCGCTTCCAGTCGTTGTGCTCTTGTTAGCAATGGTTACCTCCAAAGAAACACATGCAGCCATCATCGCTTTGCATCAAAATGGCCTCACATGCAAGGAAACTGCTACAAAGAATATTGCACCTGAAAGAACCATTTACCGGATCATCAAGAGCTTCAAGAGAGAGGTTCGACTGCAGTGAAGAAGTCTTCAGGACGTCCCAGAGTGTCCAGCAAGCACCAGGAAAGTTAAAAGTGGTGCAAAGCTATTTTCTCTGATGAAGCTCCCTTCCGACTGTTTGGGACATCTGGAGAATTGATTGTTCAGAGAAGAAAAGGTGAACGCTACCATGAGTCCTGTGACGTGCCAACAGTGAAGCATCCTGAGACCATCCATGTGTGGGGTTGCTTTTCAACCAAGGGAGTGGGCTCTCTCATAATTCTGCCCAAAACACTGCCAGGAATAAAGAATGGTATCAAAACGTGCTGCAAGAGCGACTTCTTCCACCGATCCATGAGCAATTTGGTGACGATCCGTGCATCTTCCCGCGTGATGAGGCACTATGAAGAACAAGGGTCAACACTGTAAATATTGACTCATTATATATACTTTTTTTTTGCCAATTAAAGCCTTTAAAACTTATGATATGCTTATCATTGTTTTTCAGTATACCATAGAAACATGAGGAAAAAGAATCTCTACAAAGACTGACGCAGCAAACTTTGCAAAACACAACATTTATGTCACTGCCAAAACTTTTGGCCATGACTGTAGTTCACTATGGACTCATGAGCGCCTTGCACTCGTTTCCGGAAATTATGACGTTCCACCACGACATTTATGGCAGGTGTACAATGTGTGCTCAATGCAGTGTTAGCAGTCTCTATTGTATCTCCAGTCTCTGGTAAAGTGCTAAAAATCCTTTGCCCTTCAGTTCCTAAACAGTAAATCTCCCAAGGTAGAAATAAGTCTGGGAATGGAGCATTCAATGTAGCCATTGTTGTGTAATATAGTTTTAAACCACCTCGTCGCCAATTTGTTGTACTGTAACTAACTTTTACTAATCAATAAGCGATATGACGGCACACGGATTCCTTGGATTAACAACACTTTAATCCAGACCGAATTCACATCACTATCTCCCATCTCTCTTATCTAGTTCTATATCTCCCCCTAGTGTTCATTCTTTGCAGTAACAACTATGCAAACACAACAATATTGCTCATATACAGTATGTATATATCGCTGTCATTAATGTAAGCCAAATCAAACCTGAAACGGAGAGAAAATCATTGATTTGATAATTCCACGAAACGGGTGCCACTTCTATCTTTTAAAAGTAAAATCTGCTTGACCTTAAACATAAATGGCTTAATATAACAAACTTAATATATGTTGGGTTCTACATTCAGCAGCTCAAGACCTTTCCATGTGTTCATTAGAAAGAGAATTTGGTGCTGATGTTTATTGTCCAGTCAGTTTACTATATAAAATAATGATATGGTTCCACTTAACTACATTAACTCAAAATTAGCAATACTTCTAAAGCATTTATTAATTTCAGTTAATTTCAACAGTTACTAATACATTAAAATCAAAAGTTGTATCTTTTAATATTATTTAATACACTTGAGCCAACATGAATTAACACTCATGAATTACACACTTTTGTTTTTTTTTTGTTTTTAAACGATTCCCATTTAGCTTTAGTTTATTTTTCTTTCAGTATTAGTTTTGGTAATTTTAGTATTTAATCTTAAACCTAGAAAAAAATATAAAACTTGCAACTAACTAAAATAAGTAATTTGTTTTTCCATCTATTATTTACATTTTTAAAATGTTTAATAGTTTTAACAACACTGATATCATGTACTTCTATTATTTTCATATAAATTTCATCATAATGACCACATATTAACCAGAACCTTTTTTGTAAACATAGTATTTTTAAACTTTACACTTTCTGTTTATTTTTATTTTTTTACTAATAAGATCGTTCCCAAATATTCCTGAGAGAGGTTCAGCTTTAGATTAATGCAATAATTTGATCAAGTGATAATGAACATTTTTAATGTTACAAAAGATTTATTTCAAATAAATGCTGTACTTTTGAACTTTCTGTTCATCAAAGAATCCTGAAAAAATGTATAAAAACAGAAATAAATTACATTTTTGAATGCAGTCAAATAGAAAATGGTTTTTGATGAAATAGAAAACAGTAACAATATGTTTGATCAAATATGCAGCCTTTGTGAAAATCCTAATGATTCCAATCTTTTGACTTTAAAAAAAGAAGGAACTCTAGAGATTGAGAGTGTGCATGCAAGCATGACTGCACCCAGAGCAATATACCACAGTTATTGATATTAAAAACCTGTTTAGCAAATATTTTCTGAGACGTGTCAAGTACGATAAATTACCCTTTGATAATGATGATAATTCTCGGATAAAGTAAAGACTCATGCTCAAGTATAAAGCCTCATTGTTCACACCTTGGTGACCAGGAGAGACTTTCAAAAACATTACAAAATCTTAATGATTTTGACTGCTAGTGTATCTCACACACTCACACACACACACACACACACACACACACACACACACACACACACACGCACA
>NW_015559983.1:0-3824 GCF_001515605.1 Sinocyclocheilus anshuiensis | reverse complement strand
ACTCACACTCACACTCACACTCACACTCACACACACACTCACACTCACACACACACACACACACACCCCAAGATGATTACATTATACGAGTTTACCCCCCCAAGATTACTGTTATAAACATGAGCCGCATGCAAAAGGTAAAGGGGGAGGTGTTGCTACAATTTATAGTAATATTTTTAGTATTTCTCAGAAGGCGGGCTTCAAGTATAATTTGTTTGAAGTAATGGTGCTTTATATAACATTATCTAGAGTAAAATTGACATTTGCAATACTGTAATACAGGCCACCAGTGCACCATACAGACTTTATCAAAGAATTAGCCGATTTTCTATCGGAGTTAGTGCTGGCTGGTGGTTGTAATACGCATGAAGATAATGAAAAAGATGCATTAGGATCAGCATTTATAGATATTCTAAACTCTATTGGGGTTAGACAACACATGTCAGGACCTACTCTTTCTCGTAATCATACTTTAGATTTAATATTATCACATGGAATTGATGTCAGTGGCATTGCAATTCTGCAGCAAAGGGATCATATCTCTAATCATCATGTATACTACATTTAGCTAAAGCTGCAAATTCAACTCCTTGTTACAAGTATGCTAGAACCATCACTTCTGCCACAAAAGACTGCGTTGTAAGTAATCTTCCTGATTTATCTCAGTTCCTCAGCTTATCCAATAGCTCAGAACAACTTGATGATGTAACAGAAACTATGGACTCTCTTTTCTAGCATTTTAGATACGGTTGCTCCTTTACGCTTAAGGAAGATTAAGGAAAACAGTCCGACACCGTGGTATAATGAGCACATTCGCCACAAAGAGAGCAGCCCAGAAAATGGAGCGCAGCTGGAGGAAAACAAAACTAGAGGTATTTCATATTGCATGGAGGGAAAGTACTACTTACAGAAAAGCCCTCAAAACTCAGAGACTCAGAGGTCTCTTTTTGAAGAAAACAAACACAACCACAGGTATTTATTCAAAATTCACTAAATTAATGAAAAATAAAGCATCAACAGGTGCAGATACTTCCCAACAGCACAGCAGTAATGACTTTATGAATTTCTTTACTTCCAAGATCGATACTATTAGAGAGAAAAGCAACAGTATCGCATCAGATAGTGTGCTATAGATCCCATGAGGAACAATTCCACTCATTCTCTACTATAGGAGAAGAAGAATTGTATAAACTTGTTAAATCATCTAAACCAACAACATGTATGTTAGACCCTATTCCATCTAAGCTCCTAAAAAAGGTGCTTCCAGAAGTCATAGATCCTCTTCTAAATACTATTAATTCATAATTTTCATTAGGATATGTCCCCAAAACCTTCAAACTGGCTGTTATTAAGTCTCTCATTAAAAAATCCACAACTTGATCCTAGAGAACTAGTTAATTACAGACCAATCTCAAATCTCCCTTTTCTGAAATACTAAAAAAGGTAGTATCCTTTCAACTATGTTCCTTCTTAGAGAAAGTTATAAATGACCTGCTCTTATCATCTGATCGTGGTTGTATCTCTCTATTGGTGCTACTGGATCTTAGTGCTACGTTTGACACTGTCGACCACAACAGGTTTGCATTAGTGGAATTGCACTGTCATCCATCTTATCAGCGCTACAGATCACGGAGCACCAAAAACAGCCAGACATAGGAAAAGCTTCTTCCCTCAGGCCATCTACCACACGAACAGCTAAATGATCTCGCCGCTGTGCAAAAAACAAACAAACATGTGCAATAGTCAAGTCAAGTCACCTTTATTTATATAGCGCTTTTATCAATACAGATTGTGTCAAAGCAACTTTACAGTATTAAATAGGAGAATAGTGTGTCAACAATGCAAAATGACAATAGTAAACACTCAATTTTCAGTTAAAGGCAGTTCATCGTTGAATTCAGTGATGTCATCATCCAGCTCAGCTAAGTTTACATAGTTTAAATACCCAACTATCCATACTTATATTTATTATACGTTATTGATTTATCGTCTCTTACATCTATACAAATTCCCTTGCATAATTTACATTTACATTTAGTCATTTAGCAGTCATTGAGTAATTTTATGTACTTAATTTGTATATAGCACATCTTTATTGTCTATTGTCTTTTGTCTATTGTGTATTGTTTTTCACATATTTATTTTTAATCACGTGTTTATTTTGTTATCCGTGTCTTGTCATTTGTCATCTTGTCTGTGCACTGGAAGCTTCTGTCACCAAGACAAATTCCTTGTGTGTGTACGCACACTTGGCAATAAAGCTCTTTCTGATTCTGATTCTGATCAATTTGTAGCAGTGAATGAAGAGGTATCATATTGTGCAGTATGGAGTACTACAAGACTCAGTACTAGGACCGCTGCTTTTCATGCTTCACATGTTTTAAGGCTTTTCTGTAGGAGAAAGTACTTTCCCTCCATGCATTACGAAATACCTCTAGTTTTGTTTTCCTCCAGCTTCCCTCCATTTTCTGGGCTGATCTCTTTAGGGTGCGAGTGTGCTCATTATACCACGGTGTCAGACTGTTTTCCTTAATCTTCCTTAAGTGTAAAGGAGCAACCGTATCTAAAATGCTAGAAAAGAGAGTCCATAGTTTCTGTTACATCATCAAGTTGTTCTGAGCTATTGGATACGCTGAGGAATTGAGATAATTCAGAAAGATTATTTACAAAGCAGTCTTTTGTGGTAGAAGTGATGGTTCTACCATATTTGTAACAAGGAGTTGAATTGACAGCTTTAGCTATATGGAGTATACACAAGACTAGATTATGATCTGAGATATCATTATCTAGTCTCGTGTATACTCCATATAGCTCAAGCTGTAAATTCAACTCCTTGTTACAAGTATGGTAGAACCACAGACATCTGTAAGATGTCAGTTTTACATACATTCTAAACCATAAACATCTTAAAGACATCTAATAAACATCTATTTGACATCTGATAGGAAACGTCCTATAGCCGTATTGCAGATGAGCAAACACTTAAAAAAAAAAATGTCTTGCAGATGTAAATGCAGGCGTCAAATAGATGTCCCGTGATGTACGTGTGCTATCAGGGTTGCAGCTCGGGTAGACTCAACTGGTGGTTTAAAGACCCACTGTCTACCCCAACACCAGAAACATTATCCAGACCGCTTATCAACAGGGTCAAATCATCTGTTAAAACAATACAAATGTGGCCAGAAGGGTCATCTGAGCAGTTGCGAGACTGCTTCAGCCGCACTGACTGGACTGTATTTGTGGATGATAACATTGACATCTACACATCTTCTGTGCTATTTTATATAAAATGCTGCATAGATAATGTGACCATTTTGAAACGGATTCACATTTTCCTAACAGTAAGCCGTGGATGACCAAGAATGTAAAACTTTTGCTGAAGGCCCGTAATTCAGCTTTCCGTTCTGGTGACATGCAGCAGTACAGCACAGCAAGGATGAACCTAAAGAAGGGCATCAGGGATGCAAAAACGACCTACAGGCAGAAAATCGAGAATCATTTCACCAACTTGGACCCCCGCCGGGCATGGCAGGGGATTCGCCACATCACTGGACAGAATAACAGTAGTAGCCTGACCAACAGCAGTGCTTCAGAGGCAGAGCAGCTTAACCAGTTCTTCAGCCGCTTTGAAGTGAAAAGAACTGGGATTACTATCAGTCAAGCTTCTGCTGCAAACAGCCAGACATTTGTCATTCAGCCTGCTGAGGTGATAAGGACTCTACGTAAAATCAACAAACGGAAAGCAACTGGTCCGGATGGCATCCCGAGGTGCGTCCTCAGAGACTGTGCTGCAGAGCTGGGTGAGGTATTTACAAATATATTCA
>NW_015559982.1:0-507 GCF_001515605.1 Sinocyclocheilus anshuiensis | reverse complement strand
AAGGAGAAATCGGAGGAGTTTGTTGAAGTCTGCAGAAATCTGTAAGTCAAATATAGAACTGTCTCCTTTGGATGGGCTAACTTCTCATGAAGTTGAGAAATCTTCTCCAGAAATGCCCTCTGTGTCTTCCTGTTGCTGAGTCTCCTTCTGAGGTTCAGCTCTTTGAACAGTCCCCTGAACTGGTTTCATCTGTACCAAAGACTGACAATCCAATCTTACGAATATCTAATCGTGTTAGAAAACCACCTGTTAGACTGGACTTGTAAAAAAAAAAAAGAAGAAAAAAAAAAAAGAAAGAAAAGTGAAATAATCTTGGTATTGAAAAATGAATGTGTTGTAAATGGTAAAATGGAGCAATTGAGTGTTTTGGTGTTGGACTAGTGTTTAGTGTGAACTGTTTAGTAGGTAATGTTATTTATTCAAGGAAAAGGGATGTAATGTTATTTATTTAAGGAAAAGGGATGTAATGAGTGGGATGTTTAGTCCACTAGGTGGCAGTAATGGATT
>NW_015559981.1:0-649 GCF_001515605.1 Sinocyclocheilus anshuiensis | reverse complement strand
AGTACAATAACTGGTCTCAAATGTACATTTAGGCAACTTAGGAAGATCTGTAATATGAACATAATTAATAAACAACTAAAGCTACAGTCCTTTTCTATATCATTGTTCTTTTCTTTTTTTTTTGTTAGTCAGTTTAAAGATTGCAGTATAGGTAACTGTTTTCACCTGTTATGGCATAAGTTATTTCAATATAGCTTATTGTGAATTTCAGTGTTGATGTTACATTTTAAGTGTGAATTGTGAACAGGCTTTATGTGGAGATGATGACTAAACTTCTCTCTGTTTGTGTCTCGGTCCGCAGGAACACACTCTCTGAGATACTTCTACACTGCTGTGTCTGGAGACATTGACTTCCCAGAGTACACTGCAGTCGGTCTGGTTGATGAAGGGCAGTTTATGTACTTTGACAGCAACACAAAGAGAACTGTGCCAAAGACAGAGTGGATCAAACAGAATGAAGGAGCAGATTACTGGGACAGAGAGACTCAGATTGGTATTGGCAACCATCAGACCTTCAAAATCAACATCCAGACCCTAAAGGGACGCTTCAACCAGTCAACAGGTAAATTGGTAACAAACCTACTTCCACACACAGACAAAGCCATTAGTTTTACCTGCCAGTGAAATATGTCTTCCCTCAGTGGCGTGC
>NW_015559980.1:0-1138 GCF_001515605.1 Sinocyclocheilus anshuiensis | reverse complement strand
TTAGATTATTAATGAGCGTTCATAATAATAATGACCATGTTCAGTTCTTTAATGCTGTCTTTTTCAGTCATCTGAGTTGCTGTCCCAAAATAACCCAGCCTCATTTTGGGTCTGAGTCATACATGATATAGCATCACTGAAAAGCTTTGAATTGGTTTATGAAACATACTCACTCATTGTGGTATCTGTTTAATTGAACAGTAAGTATTCCTTTCTAAATACTGTGAGAAAATAAATCTAATTATTCATGCACCAAATTTGGTTGCTCTACTTATACAAGTGGATGATTGAGTAGAATGTGGTAATTTCTCGTATGCATGCATGAAATTACAAAACTGACATTAATCGCAAATATGCATCAAGGAAGGTGTACTTGAGTGCTTCGGATTTACCTCTGTGTGACCTGGCTTGAAAGATTAAAGGTCAACCTAATAATTCAATTCTAAATTAATGAAGTAGACAGGCTACTTAATTGACCTACTCAATTTAAATACTTAAAACTTTTTATGTGAGAAGGTGGATGTGCAAAAATCAAAAAATAAATATGTTTGTGGCACAATGCATGCAGAAATATCACCTTCAAAAGATCTTTGCGTGCTTATTTTGATTGCATTAAACATAGACATTCTCAATCTGACGTATTTTTCTTTTAAAGCTCTAGTAGTATCAAAGGAGCATGATACCTGGGAACTTACAAACTGATGGAAACATCTTAAACATAATTTTTGTTCATCATCAGACTTGATTGTAATGCATGATGCCTACATGAGCAAACCTGCCCTATGAATGCAAAGTTGCAATGCTATTGAGTTTTGTTTAACAAATGAAAACCTGGTTAGGTCATCGCTGTGACTTGACGTGATACCATTTATAAAAATGGCCTAGATACTAACAAATGTAATTTGCCTTTAAGCAATACTAACCGCAATGAGATTCCACATGCATAGAGCAACCTCTGCTTTTCAGGGGCAAATTGCTGTTGGAGTAGACTGTGATCTTAGCAATGCTCCCGTGTTGGTTAAACCGGCAGATTTTATTATGTCTGCGTCATACAAGCCAATGTAAAATTTAACACACTAAAACAACCAGCAGACTGACCTGTTTGAGTCGCTGTAACTGTAGAGATCTACACTACAGC
>NW_015559979.1:0-774 GCF_001515605.1 Sinocyclocheilus anshuiensis | reverse complement strand
GGCGACAGGTCTCAGTCCGTCTGTGTATTCCTGATTCAACACGGCACCTAAACCACTCAGGCTTGCATAGACATGTAGGACATAGGGCTTAGCTGGATCTGCATATGCCAGAACTGGGGCATGGGTAAGGCAATAGATAATGTTATGAAAGGCCTCTGTGCACCTTTGGTCCCAGCGTTCACCAAATGGCTCTGACTCTTGGTAGTACTTGCCTTTCTGTACAGCTTTATTTTGACCTCTGACAGGGGAATAACCTTTAGTCAAGTCAGTCAGGGGTCTCACGATGGCAGAGTAGTTCTTAATAAAGCGGCGATAGAAACCACAAAATCCTAGAAAGGACCTCAGGGACTTTAAATCATGTGGCATCTTCCAGTGAGACACGGCTTTCACCTTCTCAGGATCAGGAGCTATCCCGACAGCAGATACAATATGTCCCACATATTTGACTTGTGGCTGACAAAACCACAAAACCAAAAAACTTGTGGCACTTGTCTATAAACACTTTGAGCCCATATTCTTCCAGCCGATCCAACACTTTCAGCAACCTTTCCTCATGCTCTTCTAATGTACGCCCAAAGACTATGAGGTCGTCCAGATATACGATGACCTGGAGAAGATGCATATCTCCCACGGCTCTCTCCATTAGCAGCTGAAATGTGGCTGGAGCCCCCGTGATCCCCTGTGGCATGCGCTCAAACTGGTAAAAACCCAGAGGACAGATGAACGTGTTTTTTTCCTTGTCCTCGTCAGCCATCTCAATCTGGTAATAGCCAC
>NW_015559978.1:0-740 GCF_001515605.1 Sinocyclocheilus anshuiensis | reverse complement strand
ACATGCACACGCACTCGCACTCGCACTCGCACACTCACACACACATATATAGAATATTATATCACAGTGCTCAACATATTTATTAGATCACCTGTCATCATAAAGAGAGAAAACAAATATTTTTTTTTAGGAATCTGTCAGAAACTTTTTTTGTAACTGTGATTATCTCTGAATCCATTCAATCCCAACAATTATTATATTTTAGCATTACAAACATTACTGTGACTAAAGAGGTTACACATACTGGTGGATTAACCGTTACAGAAACATAAATGATTTGATAATCATCAGTACTGTTAGTTTAGGGCAGCTGGGGCACAAACCTTACATTGGGTGGTGGTGGTCTAATAAATGTATAAATGTGTTAAGCACTGTAAATCATTCAGCCTCCAGTGCGCTTGATTTGATATTATTCTCCATCAGCACCAGATACACAAAAACTCACTGCAACTCTCCTGGGGCCCGTTTCAATAAGCAGGTTCAACCAACTCTGAGTTGACTTACCCTGAGATCCGGAGATGGTTCAGAACAGCTGAACAGAGTTAGTTCAGTCGACTCTGAGTAGGTTGACTCTGAGTTTAGCGCGAGCACCACGACTGAAATTATGATTCACCATGGCAACACCGACAAAAAGACTTCCGCACACTTCCGAGTCAATACGTAACTTTAATTCTTAGGCCCGTCCACACGGAAACGCGTTTAGCTGTATACGCATACATTTTGTATCGTATAAGCGTTTC
>NW_015559977.1:0-1018 GCF_001515605.1 Sinocyclocheilus anshuiensis | reverse complement strand
ACTTTTACGCTACTCACACTACATTTTTTGGAAGGTAATGGTACTATTACTTGAGTATATTTTTTCAGTACTCCACCACTGAATAAACACAAATGACTATATTCACATTGATTATAATAATAGATTACACACATGGCTATATTCACATTGATTATACTTGATTAATTCATATTTTTATTAATAAAATCTTCTACAATCTTACCTCCGTATAATACCAGGGTACTCAACAGGTGGCCCACAGGCCGCATCCAGCCTGTCTGCAATAATTGCAATAATAATTTTTTTTTTATATAATTTGTGCTCAAAAGTAGTGCAAATATCAGACAGTGTGACGTTGTTTGTGTCATTTAAATGCAGTTATTTTTTACTACTACTACTACAACAACTAATAATAATAATAATGATAACTTTGTTTTGCAACACTGAGTATAAAAATGCAGCATATGAAGAAAACCTAATGTATCAATTTATTGAACATATATTATAGGCCTAATAAATTGTTAAATATTAAAATATATAATATAAAGATAATATTAGCCTATATTTGATGGTGCTCAACATATACATCATGAAGTAGGATTGAAAGATTAATCGAAATATTTTTCTTTTTGCAATTTTTAATTAAATGCATACATGCAACAATCTCTGCAAGCGCTCCGAGTCTAGTCACTTATAATGTGCATTTGAAAAAAACAACAAGCATCAAACAACTTAAAGAGAAGCGTTGTCCAACAAAAGAGAACATTTATTAAAATGATTTTACTTCACAACATCAGTTGTGTTTTAAATAACTTCATTTTGTGATCTTATGTGACTTTTCATTACAGAATGAGGCAGAAAACATATTATATACTGTAATAGCTATGTCAATTAGCATTGGATTATAAATATACTTTATCATTATGAAAATACCAGAGATGGCTTGAAGAACACAGATAAACCATATATTGTCACAGTCGCGTTTACTGTCATCACTAGGGATGGGTATCGTTAAGGTTTTAACAGTATTACTACTCTT
>NW_015559976.1:0-1613 GCF_001515605.1 Sinocyclocheilus anshuiensis | reverse complement strand
GTTTTTCATTTTGTTTTGTCATGTTTTTTTGTGTTTTTGTTTTGCTGTGTTTTTTGTTGTTGTTTTTTTCTTTTGTTGTGTTTTTATTTTTGTTTTTTGTTTTGTCATTTTTGTTTGTAATGTTTTTTGTTGTTTTGTTTTGTCATGTTTTTTTGTGTTTTTGTTTTGCCATGTTTTTATTTTATTTTTTTTCTTTAGTTGTGTTTTTCTTTTTGTTTTTTGTTTTGTCATTTTTGTTTGTAATGTTTTTTGTTGTTTTGTTTTGTCATGTTTTTTTGTGTTTTTGTTTTGCCATGTTTTTATTTTATTTTTTTTCTTTAGTTGTGTTTTTCTTTTTGTTTTTTGTTTTGTCATTTTTGTTTGTAATGTTTTTTGTTGTTTTGTTTTGTCATGTTTTTTTGTGTTTTTGTTTTGCCATGTTTTTATTTTATTTTTTTTCTTTAGTTGTGTTTTTCTTTTTGTTTTTTGTTTTGTCATTTTTGTTTGTAATGTTTTTTGTTGTTTTGTTTTGTCATGTTTTTTTGTGTTTTTGTTTTGCCATGTTTTTATTTTATTTTTTTTCTTTAGTTGTGTTTTTCTTTTTGTTTTTTGTTTTGTCATTTTTGTTTGTAATGTTTTTTGTTGTTTTGTTTTGTCATGTTTTTTTGTGTTTTTGTTTTGCCATGTTTTTATTTTATTTTTTTTCTTTAGTTGTGTTTTTCTTTTTGTTTTTTGTTTTGTCATTTTTGTTTGTAATGTTTTTTGTTGTTTTGTTTTGTCATGTTTTTTTGTGTTTTTGTTTTGCCATGTTTTTATTTTATTTTTTTTCTTTAGTTGTGTTTTTCTTTTTGTTTTTTGTTTTGTCATTTTTGTTTGTAATGTTTTTTGTTGTTTTGTTTTGTCATGTTTTTTTTGTGTTTTTGTTTTGCCATGTTTTTATTTTATTTTTTTTCTTTAGTTGTGTTTTTCTTTTTGTTTTTTGTTTTGTCATTTTTGTTTGTAATGTTTTTTGTTGTTTTGTTTTGTCATGTTTTTTTTGTGTTTTTGTTTTGCCATGTTTTTATTTTATTTTTTTTCTTTAGTTGTGTTTTTCTTTTTGTTTTTTGTTTTGTCATTTTTGTTTGTAATGTTTTTTGTTGTTTTGTTTTGTCATGTTTTTTTTGTGTTTTTGTTTTGCCATGTTTTTATTTTATTTTTTTTCTTTAGTTGTGTTTTTCTTTTTGTTTTTTGTTTTGTCATTTTTGTTTGTAATGTTTTTTGTTGTTTTGTTTTGTCATGTTTTTTTTGTGTTTTTGTTTTGCCATGTTTTTATTTTATTTTTTTTCTTTAGTTGTGTTTTTCTTTTTGTTTTTTGTTTTGTCATTTTTGTTTGTAATGTTTTTTGTTGTTTTGTTTTGTCATGTTTTTTTTGTGTTTTTGTTTTGCCATGTTTTTATTTTATTTTTTTTCTTTAGTTGTGTTTTTCTTTTTGTTTTTTGTTTTGTCATTTTTGTTTGTAATGTTTTTTGTTGTTTTGTTTTGTCATGTTTTTTTTGTGTTTTTGTTTTGCCATGTTTTTTGTTGTTGTTTTTGCTTTTGTTGTGTTTTTGTTTTTGTTTTTTGTTTTGTCATTTTTGTTTGTAATGTTTTTTGTT
>NW_015559975.1:0-755 GCF_001515605.1 Sinocyclocheilus anshuiensis | reverse complement strand
GGATTCGATTGGATAAGAAAAAATATAAGTTCCTTTGGAAAAACACGCCTTTGGTGATATTTTTGCAAAATGACAACATTGATTCTTGCACATTTCGCAACACTTTCAAAGTACAATATCAAAGTAAAAAAAGCATGTTAAGTTTTATCTTAACAAGTATAGGCGTCACCAGCATGGTGTTTCAAAACTAAAATAATTAAGGATTTTTTTGTGAAGCAGTTGGTTTAATTAATTCAAAATTTGAAAAGTTATTTTTTCTTCCATCACTATGAGAGATAACTGTGAAAATGGCCGTGAATGAGGAGCACATCCTTTTAAAAAGAAAGACATTTTCAGAGTGTTTTCTCTCAAGCCCAAATCACTTGAGTGGTGACCGGGAACTGAAAAATCCAGAATAATGCTTGAGACGAGTGATTAAAAACACTTTAAAGGGGTCATATGATGCAATTTCAATTTTTCCTTTCTCTTTGAAGTGTTACAAGCTCTTGGTGCATAAAGCAGATCTGTAAAGTTGCAAAGACTAAAGTCTCAAATCCAAAGAGATATTCTTTATGAAAGTTAAGAGTCAACCACGCCTACCTAAAACGGCTCGTTCTAACACGCCCCCACATGTCTACGTCACGATGTGGGAAGATTTGCATAACATCGCCCAAATGTTCACGCAAAGAAAGAAGGCGTAACTTTTATTCTTGCTCTAGTATTGTTGCTGGCGCCATGTCGTAAAGACGCTGTGTGTTTCGTTGTGAAAGCGAAAC
>NW_015559974.1:0-601 GCF_001515605.1 Sinocyclocheilus anshuiensis | reverse complement strand
AGCGCTATATAAATAAAGGTGACTTGACTTGACTTGACATGAAATTGAAAAGTGCAATATGGCCAAATACGTCTAAATAAAAGAGTCAATTGCCAGTTGGTAAAGTCATCGTGTCACTGTAGCTGCCGTTAAAAGCTCCAGTTCTCACAGGGTACCGGCAGAGTTTACTGTATGTCCATACAGATCAAACCCATATAATCTAAATCATCTCAGTACCTTAGTTAAACAGGCTGGGTCACACATTCAACTGCAAAACCGCTGTTCATTCAAAATGATGAGGGAGATAAAATATGCACTCTTACAACCATCTACAGTAAGCAATCGCTTTACATAAATGTGCGGTATTCATTTATTGTGAACTGCTGTTAACCATCAAGCCTGTGAAATGTGCAACAGCACCGTGTTTTGACTTTGAATGCTCAGCGCTCACATTTATTTAAAGGGGTGGTTCACTGTTTTTTTTCTAGGCTTGATTGTGTTTATGGGATGCAGTCTAACATGTGTTAATGCTTCGTTTTTAAAAAAACGCATTATTTTTACATAATTTACCTTTATGCCACACCGCTCTGTCCCTTCTTTGAGAAACGCGCTGATCATTTCC
>NW_015559973.1:0-579 GCF_001515605.1 Sinocyclocheilus anshuiensis | reverse complement strand
CATATCTAGTATCTCTGCCGCACAGCAAAAGGACCCAGAGATCCAAGAGCTTATCTTAAAGGTAACATCACAGACTTCCCAAGACATTTCTCGTGTACATTACATGGTTGAAAATGGTATTTTGTTCCGGAGCATGCCAGACAGACAAACAGGTCAGAAATTGCAACTCATCATTCCCTCAGATCTACGCAAATAATTTTTGCATTATGCCCATGACAATCCTATGAGTGGTCATTTGGGCAGACTCAAAACGCTACTTAGGCTACTAGACATGGTATACTGGCCAAGTGTAAGATCTGATGTATGGAAGCATTGCAAAGAATGTATCACTTGCCAGCAATACAAACCATCCGTGAGCAAATTATCCGGTCACCTCCAATCCACCCCCATCGTTGAACCAGGTTATATGATTGGAGTAGACCTCATGGGGCCGTTTCCAAAGAGCGTTAGGCAGAATGAGCACCTCTTAGTTGTGGTTGACTACTGCTCTAAATGGGTGGAGTTGTTCCCATTGAGACAGGCCAAGGCACCACAAATTGCTCAGATTATGATAGAGGAGATTTTTACAAGATGGGGCAC
>NW_015559972.1:0-498 GCF_001515605.1 Sinocyclocheilus anshuiensis | reverse complement strand
GTAGGTGGCGCAAATGTGCCTTTTACATTGGTTTCCCAAATTTTTTAATTTTTTTAATCTTTCCAAACTGCGGTTTCAAAACAAAAGATTTTAAAAAGTTTTTGAAGCATTACAAATCTGTTTTTTTTTAAAGCAATCATTATTTACAACTGCAAAACATGCATTCAGAGGACCAGGAAGAACATAAATCGGTAAAGATAGACTTTATTGAAGATTACAGTGAGATCAAAAGTGATCCAGACCCCTTCAGAGTGAAGCATGAAGATACGGAAGAACCAATAGGTTGGTGTTTATTCTTGATTCTTCAGTAATGATGCTGTGAAATATTAGAGTTATAAAACTTAAAGCAATTCTTCAGATTTAATGGCTGTAGTCGGACAGTATAAAGTAGCCTGTCCATTGGGCTTAAATGCAGTGGTCGAATTGTAAAAAAAATAAAATAAATAACTTTCAGGGATGGTGTGGTATTTCTTTGGTGGAGTGTCTGGGAACTTTAAA
>NW_015559971.1:0-971 GCF_001515605.1 Sinocyclocheilus anshuiensis | reverse complement strand
CCGCTCGCGTCCGGTGTAGACACGGTGTAACATTGGTTTTGCTTCACAGAACTAATCGTTGCCTGGGTTGCGTACATGTGTGGGGCGGAGCTATCAAAATAGGGGCGAGACCTTTTTGGGGTAGGGGCGTGTTTGTTTTGGTGATTTCAAATGTCAACATTGGCTACCAGAAATCGCTTACCCCACCTTTAACTAAACCGGAGCAGACGGAGCATGCTGCTTTGGCAAGGGGCGGGGCAGTACTGAAACACCGTCTAAGCTGTTCGCCAATCACAACGCACTGGGACAGCTAACCAATCACATCACATTTCGTTTTTCGGAAGGCGGGCCTTCATCAAACCCGGAACTAATCGAGCCGTTTGTGCCAGACTGGGGAGAAAGGTATTGTAATAATGTAAATTATGTAAAAAATAATGCGTTTTTCGAACCACCAAGCATGAGAACATGTTCTAGTACACCCCCAAAACAAAATCAAGACATTGTAAAAGAGCATAATAGGACCCCTTTAAATATTTCATTAAATATAGTTTAACTAAGCAAATTCATAAAATCATTGTGATTTGAAATTCGAAAAAGTGCTAATAATATACACTTTCACTCAGTTATTATTACCTATAAAGAAAACTATTACATTTTTTTTACTGATAAGTAAAATAAAGCTGAAATAAAATCTAAATATTACTTAAAACTACTTTTTAACTTAAATGACAATTAGAAATGTGGCCTTGGCAACTAACTGAAATAAAGAAGTTGAAGTTGTAGTGGTAGTTCTAAAATGACTTAAACTAAAATTGAAATGAAAATAAATCAAAGCTAAATGGAAATATTTAAATAATAATAATAATAATAATGACATACATAAAGTTACTGAAACTTTAAAATGATAATGAAAACTGAAAATATAAATGGAAAAGCTCATTTAAAATATTAATAATGCTATAAACAACAGAACGTTCAACAGAAGTGCTTTT
>NW_015559970.1:0-1122 GCF_001515605.1 Sinocyclocheilus anshuiensis | reverse complement strand
ACTGCAAGTGTGGGTATTTGGACTAAGCCACAGCTTGTGTGTCCACACTTTTGTGACGTAATGCCGCTTTGACTGTCAGGTAGAAGTCTGCCGCGGAGCTCGCTCTCAGTGCGTGTTCGGCAGAAGTGCATAGCGATCACGAAGGGGGCGCTCGAGAGCACCCTTCTGAAAGCTAAAATGAGGAACATAAACTAATTGTATGTTTTCAATGTCTATGGTGGTTACGGCCCTGAATAAATGTAATAAATTATTGTGTTTAGCAGATAACTGATGAGTTGTGAAGGTTTTCAGTGTGGTGTATACGTCGATGAATACAAGGTGAGATCAAATGTTTACACTAATGTTTATATGTTTTGTTTTAACATTATGTTATGTTTTTAATTGGAATAAATCAATTTTTAAAACGATAAATATTGATTAATTTATATTATTAATTGCATTGGTTATCCACTTGGTAGTAAATAGCTAATTCTGTAATGAGAACAAAGAAATTGCTGGCTGCACGCTGAATTAAATACAGACTGGCGATCTAGCAAATATATAATTGAACCTCATAATTTAATATTTTACTCATAATTATATTACGTGATAATCTGATATATGCAAACAGAGAATGTATTGTTTTCTTATTCACAGTAACAATGTCATCAACTATTCAGCCTCACCGACGAAACAGCAAGGATGTTCCTCCCAGATTGGCGTAAGAGATTGTTGTATTCATTAACTCGTTTGATTCAGAGAATCAAAATAATTAGGTGTTTAACTAAAATGTGATTGTTTACCATATTGCCTATGACTAGTTAGTAATTGATGGCAGGAGAAAACTACAAGAGAAATCACAAGCTTCTCAAGGAAGAGACACACACACAAAAAAGACGACTCAAAATGAACAAGAATTATATGTTGACTTAAAATATTAATTCAATATTGTTTTGACTTTGTTCAGGACTGAAACAACACTAACAGTCATAAACAACCACGATCCTGTCACTGCAAATCATCTGTCCCTATACTAGTTTATAACTGATTGATGCTGAATCAGTTCTGTCTTTTGTAGATCACATCATGATGCCATCCTCATGAATCCAGGTCCTCCAGCACTTTACCAACTGAACACAGACA
>NW_015559969.1:0-663 GCF_001515605.1 Sinocyclocheilus anshuiensis | reverse complement strand
GTGTGTGTGTGTGTGTGTGTGTGTGTGTGTGTTTGCAAATATGATGTATTCTGAAGCAATATTCTCATTTTATTCCATTTCTATATATTCAATATTTTTATTTTTTTACCTTTATAGAGGGCATTTTCCCACTAATCTCATTAGGCTAATACTTTCATTTCAAATTCTTACATTTGATCTATAAATGTAATTATAATAATGTGATTATCTATACGTTATAATACTTTCATTTCAAATTCTTACATTTGAACTATAAATTCAATTATAATAATGTTATCAAATTAAATCATGTGCACTAAAAAATACAACGGCAATAAATAATATTATGAGATTATTTTAAATATTTTTGAATGTACAAACAAGAAATGATGATTGAAATGATACTTTTCAACCAAATTAAAACGCCAGTAAGTGCCAGTAGTGAGCGTTTAATGAGTGAGTCATTGAGTCGTTCATTCAAACGATTCGTTCAAACGGCAGATTCATCAGATGTTTATGCAGTGGGCTAATGAAACTTTGATTCAACCGATTCGTTCAAAACATGGAATCAATCAGCAATGAATCGGCTGTTGGCTGTGAGATACGTTTCCGCCTAAAATGTAAGATTCAGATTCAGAATTCAGAAAGAGCTTTATTGCCAAGTATGTTTGCACATACAAGGAA
>NW_015559968.1:0-865 GCF_001515605.1 Sinocyclocheilus anshuiensis | reverse complement strand
TGGGTTATGAGTCCAACTCTCTAACCATTAGGCCACGACTTCCCGAATTATTTCACTTATTTCACAAAGCTATATCCACATTTCTTACTAGTAAAAACTAGGGCTGTCAACAGAATAAATAAATAAATATTTGCAATGACTCTGAATTTCACTCAGAGAAAGGAAGAATGAAAATGAAACAGTATCTTCCAGGAAAAAAAAAGAAAAAAAAAGAAAAACAACTTTGAGCTGAAAAGCAAAGTATAGTATAGAACTTCCTGCATGCTCTCCCACAATTTCTGAATGCTCCACATGTCTTAACCTTTTTAAAAACATCTGAAACGTTTTCAATCCAAAATCTGTCATTTGAGAGAAAATTAAAGCCTGACCATATGTGCATGTTTACCAGAACTGCCCCCTGTTGGTTGAACAAGGTTAGTACAACTACAGATGTTGTCCCGTTTTTAAATTATAAAGTTCATAATGTTCCAACTCTTTTCCTAATATTATCTGATGATATAAAATGTCTACTTCCCTATAGATGTTCTGGACCAGGTCATGCTGGAGGGATGCAAGAAGTCCTACCCCGGTTTACTGTCACTAGGTCTGATAATATTTAATAAATCTATATTTATTATCAGTTATTAATACTTCATAAAAAGAGATAGTTAAGATGTTGAATGAGAATTAAATGGAGATCCATTGTAACTCCCTGTGAGGTGGAAAAGCTTTACGCCCAACGTGGGGCTCGAACCCACGACCCTGAGATTAAGAGTCTTATGCTCTACCGACTGAGCTAGCCGGGCTGATAGCTAACATGGTAAAGATTGAACAAAGAAAAAAAGTTTCTCGAGGGAACGCAAAAAATCTGACAAATATTTTTTCC
>NW_015559967.1:0-628 GCF_001515605.1 Sinocyclocheilus anshuiensis | reverse complement strand
TACTTACTTTACTTACTTGTTTACTTACTTTACTTACTTAACTTAGTTGTTTACTTACTTTACTTACTTAACTTAATTTACTTTACTTAACTTACTTGTTTACTTTACTTACTTGTTTACTTACTTTACTTACTTGTTTACTTACTTTACTTACTTAACTTTACTTACTTGTTTACTTGTTTACTTACTTTACTTAACTTACTTGTTTACTTACTTACTTGTTTACTTACTTTACTTAACTTACTTTACTTGTTTACTTTACTTAACTTACTTTACTTACTTGTTTACTTTACTTAACTTACTTTACTTACTTGTTTACTTACTTTACTTACTTGTTTACTTAACTTACTTTACTTACTTTACTTACTTACTTTACTTACTTTACTTACTTACTTTACTTACTTGTTTACTTACTTAACTTACTTAACTTACTTACTTTACTTACTTGTTTACTTACTTTACTTACTTAATTTTACTTACTTAATATAAACTTACTTAACTTACTTTACTTTACTTACTTAACTTACTTAACTTACTTTACTTAATTTACTTACTTGTTTACTTACTTTACTTACTTTACTTGTTTACTTACTTAACTTACTTTACTTACTTGTTTACTTACTTTACT
>NW_015559966.1:0-921 GCF_001515605.1 Sinocyclocheilus anshuiensis | reverse complement strand
TCAGTGGCCCTTGGCTTGGTATTGTTGGCAGAATTCGGCCCTTGGTGAAAACTAATTGAGGAACCCTGGTCTATAGGAAAGCACATAGTGTTTCTTTACAAAATGACATCGGCCTGGCCTGGCATGTGTAATACTGCATTTTCAGATGTTTTCACAGATCTGTGCGAATGGGATCGTTTGATAAAGTTGTCATCTGTAGGCGAAACATTTAAAAATTGCAAAAGAAAAACATTTCCGTTTTTAGTATGATCTTTGTTGTGTAAACGTACCCTCAGGGTGTTTTTGCAATCACACAGGCAATTAAAGACATATTTTATATAATCATACACACACATTAGTTATCCTTAAGCTCAGGAGATTATTCAGTGCCATCTAGAGCAGTGAAGGCTTCCTCATTTAATTGCTCTTTTTTTACTCTCTCTGACCCACATCAGATTCACTTCACTCTGCTTTCCGGTCTGCTCAAATCCTCACTCTCATAATTACACCTCCACGTTTACTAAATACCACAAAAGCAATTACTTATAGAGAAGACATACAAGTAGAGATTGACTGGATGAAGAGAGTTTATGTAAGGTTGTAAACTTGATTATTACTCTTCCGCAGTTGCCTTAACTAGAATCTTTGTTAAATCACTCTCGTAAATGTTCAAATTAATTGGTTTCTTGTAGCTTTTGCTCTTACAGAGTTTGCCCAACATTAGTTGTTGATTGTTGGGAAAGTTTTCACTTGATGAAATGATAATTACTTAAAATTAACTTTATGTTATCATATTTTTATTGTGTTTTATTGTGTTAGGTAGCTGTATTTTTTGTTATTTTTTAACCTAATCAAAATAACCCAACTGCAGTTTGATTGAGGTTAATTGGACTGCACAATGAAAAACGTCTCGGTTACGTATGGTAACCCTCGTTCCCTGAA
>NW_015559965.1:0-1821 GCF_001515605.1 Sinocyclocheilus anshuiensis | reverse complement strand
TCTTTTTCCTTCTTTTTTTGTAAACCGAGTATGAGATTATTTTTCCTCTTAGTACTGCTTTTCCTGTTTCCCACAGAAGAGAAGGAGATGATCCAGGGGTGTCATTCATTTCTAGAAAGAATGCCCACTCTCTTTTAAAATAATTGTCCAAATCTGGGTCTTTCAGAAGAGATATGTTAAAACACCATCTGGTAGCAGGTTTATGAGGTTCACTTCTATTCCATTTTAATGTTACTGGAGCATGGTCGCTAATGACAATTGGATGGATCTTTGATTCGGAAATATTTGATATGATAGAATTACTGGTGAGAAAAACGAGTATTCTTTAGCATTTGGGTGTTGTAATCGCCAACTATCGCCAAGACCAAAATCACTCATGAACTGTTTTATGGTTTCTGCAGATTGTCAAATGCGTTTATTACTTGAACTAGATCTATCTATTGCTGGGCTGAGAACTGTATTGAAATCACCTGCTATTATGACTGCACAATTAGAAAGATTTGAGATGGAGGAAAATAAGTTTTGAAAAAAAGATGGGTCGTCTGTGTTTGGGCCATATAGATTTCCAGTTGTAACTGGGCTGTTATCGATTGAAATGTTTATGATAATAAAACGTCCCTCTGGGTCTATAATAAGACTAATATATTGATACTAACCCAAAAAACTTTAATTTTGATTTCATGGGGACTTTAAGTCGAATACACCTAATGGCATGTGGTGGACTAGGCATGTTCATTGTTGCATGTACTTATGATTTTATTTTCACCACCTGTGAACTTGTGAAGAGCTCATAAAAGGCACTTTATATCCTCGTTGCTCCACGTTTGCCCTCTGCTAATTTTGTTTTGGATACACTGCTCGTTCCGCGTCATCAAATCATGTCGTATCTTGTCATTACATAATGTTTTTGGTTAGTTTAGAAGTATTTGGTCCGTGTTGCGTTCATATTTCATTCAAACCACACCAGAGTTTGTTTGGATATCTTTTTAGCGGTCTCGGTTCGTATGTTTGGTGTACACCAGGGTTCGGATGGCAGCGTTCACACTTACTCAGATGAACCGCACTAACAGAGCAATCACACCAGAGTTCATTTTAATCTAACCAAACATGACAACTGTGAACACACCCTAAGACATTAACTTGCAAGCACAAAACACAAGATAATTCTCTTTAAATACAAATGAGACTATTGAACAAATCTAATACATATAAACTAATCTATGGCGGCAATTCTATGCCATTAATAACCGAGCGCACCACTGATGCTGGCACGCGGGGTAAATCACTTCCACAAGAGGAAAACAGATTTACACGCAAGGAAACGGGAGCCCGCCAGCTCATTTCAAACACTCGCGCACGCTTGATGTCCTCTGCGCGCAATACAAGCCCTCCCGTGCGCATGATCATTCCCCATATCCTCGCGCTCGATCTTCCCTCACCTGCTCGCGCTAACACTTTTATTTTTGTCAGTCGTGGGGCGGGGCTTGCTGTTTTAATTGTAACCTCAAATGTCATTGGTTATTCCTCTTTTCCGGAATTCAGTATTGGTCGCCTGTTATAAGATGATTTATAATTCTCTTGACTTAAGACATGGCATCAGTGGACCAGATACATGTGAGTTATCGTTTCATTTGCTTGAAATTTCATTTGTCTTTATTTAATGTAATTTAATGCATTGTTCATAGAGTATATCTTTTTCAGATACTTTATTAATAGGAAGTCTTCTGTTTACTAATGATTGCAGTCTTCTGATGATAAGATACACATATGAACCCTTTTTAAAGGGGTCATACGATGCTGCTAAAAAGAACATTATTTTGT
>NW_015559964.1:0-1225 GCF_001515605.1 Sinocyclocheilus anshuiensis | reverse complement strand
TTGAAGGGGGTCTGAATACTTTCCGTACCCACTGTATATGATAAAACAGGGTCTGATTGTTGGTTCCAGTTGACTTTTAGCACAGACTGCCATAACAGTAGATGACTCATCGCAGTTTCCGTACCCTGATAATCATGGGTAGCCCATTAGAGCAGACAAGATGAGAGCAGCCTCCGGACTGAGAAAACATCATTAGTGCTCAGCAGCATCACACAGATGTGCTGGCCCACTGATCTCCTTCACTGGCTCCTCTGATAGCTCAACTCTTTTTTTTTTTGGCCTTTAATGTTTCTGAGGGTCGCAAGGTTGCTCACAATAAGCTCATAGAAGAATAACAATGCTGGCAGCTTTATTTGAAATACCTCATTGGCCTGTTTATAGGATTGTTTGGGGGTATGGGTTGGGATGGATGAGATGGTCAACAAGTTGACTAGGAGACCACTAACTAACTAGTTGAACAGTAAAGCGGATGGGTTTATCTATATATTTTATACACTACCATTCAAAAATTTGGAATAGCTAAGATTGATTTTTTTTTATTCTTATGCTCACCAAGCCTGCATTTATTTGATAAAAAAATACAGTAAAAACAGAAATATTGTCAAATATTATTACAATTTAAAATAACTTTTCTATTTTAATATATTTTAAAATGTAATTTATTCCTGTGATGGCAAAGCTGAATTTTCAGTCTTCACTGTCACATGATATGAATGCAAAATGGATATTTAATTAAAGGGGTCATGAATTGAGAAATCAACTTTTACTCGAGCTTTTGATATATAAGAGATCATCATATAAAAGAATATCCTACAAGTTTCAGAACTGAAAACGTCATTGTTACTGAAATAAAAGCTTTTATTGACACCAGGCTGCCTGAATGCCAGATCCTGGAATGTGCCTACCTATGACGTAATAGATAGGATAAACACCGCCTCCACAGAAGAATATCATCGCCTAATTCTGTAGCCCCGCCCACTGATTCGCGCATGACATAGTAGGGAAATAACGTAAGTGGTGCTAAACCGGATCAAGCAACCAAGCAATAAACATGCCATTGAAGATCGCAAAATATTGTGCAGTGCCTGGTTGTGGAAGAACACAAAGAACACAGTCGCTGCATAAACTTCCTTAAAATATTAGGAATACGTGGTTGAAATTTATTTTTAATGAAGTTTCAGCTGTAGCGTCTGGACCAATCAAACACACAATTTTTCATTTGATT
>NW_015559963.1:0-1523 GCF_001515605.1 Sinocyclocheilus anshuiensis | reverse complement strand
AACCATTCATTAAAATGAATCGGTTCAAATGAGTCGAATCGCACATGGACGCGATGTGTGCTAATCGCTGTTAGGACATTGCAAAGGATTTGTGTCAACACAGAAAACGCTTTATCGCTGCACAGTAATTGTATTCGTTAACTGAAAGTGTGGTTTATGTCAGCTGCATGTGCGGAACGCTTGTCAGAGAGGATAAGGTGACATGCTTTTGAGCGCAACTCACACCCAGCGGTAATTCAGGAAAAACAATTATCCGAATGCGCCACATGAAACAAGGCTTCGGTCTTCCGACCTTTTACCATTTTAGTAATATGTCTGAGAGAGAGAAAGGGTTTGAAGACAGAGAGAGAGAGAGAGAGTGCGCGGGAGGGGCTCTCTGCTCTTTCAGGTAACATGCGCAGCAGTCATTTACATCACTCATAAATCACATTAACTGATTAAAAAAGGCTTTGGCGGGACAAAAATTTGTTTTGCCAAAAATATTTCAATGCAGGAAAAACCCTGCATATGGGCCGGGGCAGTGTGGGGGCCCGCCGAGCTGGGGGGAACTTTTAATTGAAACGAGGGAACGAATAGAGCCCTGCATGGGCCCTTGTCCAACAGCTTATGAGAATTCTCAGCCCGAGCCCGACTGAATACCGTGTCTTTTCTCTCTCTCTCTTTCCTATTACACAGCTATTAAAATAGTTACATTTTGGTTTCTAATGGCAAAGTGGTCATATTTCTTTTTGTTTCTTTATTAAGTTAATTTATAAATATGTTTGGAACATTTTATATTTGTTAAATTCAAGTTTTTGTTTTTTAAAGGAACAACCAAGTGGCAGCGGCAGACAGTGAGTTGAGCGTTACACTCTAAAAAAAAAAAGGTTCTTCAGCAGTTCTTTGGAGTGGTTAAGATGCTATATAGCACCACTACCGTATAAAGAACCTGTTAAACCCCTGTATGGTTCTTCAACGGTTCTTTGGAGTCGATGAGGTGCTATACAGCACCACTACCGTAAAACCTGTAAGCCCCTGTATGGTTCTTTAAAGGTTCTTTAACTCTCTCTTAGTCTCTTAGTTTAGTTTTGGGAAAGGGTTAAAACTACATTAAAATACAGTCTACTTCTTGAAGATAAAAAAAAAGCAATATGTGATGACAAGGAACTTATGGTAAAATCATTTCATGTGTCTGAGTCTCTGGTTGCATTTTATCAAAATCTGTAGTTCTTTTGAGTTTTATATAATTGCAGTTCTACGATACTTTGTGACAATGTGATAAAATTGTATAAAGCCAGCCCTCTACGGACACCTTGGCAATTGAATCGCCATTGGCTAGTAAATTTTTTTGTTTACTCGCCAGACTGATAAAAAAAAAAACATTTAAATAAATATATACACATTTATATATATATATATATATATTAGTACACTTTCAGATATTTATAAAACTGTGCCATTTTACAAACATACATACATATATATATATATATATGTATGTATACAGTGGGTATGGAAAGTATTCAGACCCCCTTAAATTTTTC
>NW_015559962.1:0-561 GCF_001515605.1 Sinocyclocheilus anshuiensis | reverse complement strand
CAGCCGACACCTTTGACAGAATGGGTGGCATAATCGAGCTGCGTGGAGTGACTTATTGTTCGAACACGATAAAACATACAAACATTCATATCTGGCCAGCGCTGAGCTCTCTTAAGATCCTCAAAGACAAAGACATCTCATAATATGCCATTCACAAATTATCCTGGCAAACATTAGGAGTAAAACTGCTTAAGTGTGAAAATAATGTCATGCAAGACTGAGCAGTAATGAATATATTAGGACTCGGGCATCTGATCTAAGGTCAAAGGAAAATTTGCAGCAGCATTTATAGACCCCGTAGAATTTTCAATAATTGCTGTCCTGTCATAAAAGTTTAACCCTCAATCCGTGATATTGATGCCAGACATCGACCGGCAAATAATTTAATCACATTACTAGAGTGGGAGATTTATTACACTTTCTCTTATTTTTCTTTTTATTATTTATTTATTTATTTATTTATTTATTTATTTTTGTGCACATTATTGTTTCATTTGCTTGTGTGGAATTGTTCATACATTTTCTGAGTGGTTTTGGTTTCCGTACAGTTTTTAGTATATT
>NW_015559961.1:0-852 GCF_001515605.1 Sinocyclocheilus anshuiensis | reverse complement strand
CCAAATACTATATCAACTACTTATTTATGGGAATTGATAATAATATAATGTTTTTTTTTTTACAAATGTGGCTATTATATATATAAAAATGTACATCATGAACACCCTGCACAGACTATTTTCTCTTTTCTGCCCTGTAAAGCAGCTCAGAATTGTTCAACACACACTACTAGATCCAGGAATAGTTATAGTTATATACTATTTATTATTTTTGTTATCAGTGTTATCTCTACATATATGTATATTTTTTTGTACTGAAAAGTACTGACTATTTTATTCTGTCTTGGTTACAGTCTGTAACATATTCACATAAACATTCAGTACTGGTATTTATTGACAACTATCAGGACAGATATCTGTCAGACATTTTTTTTAATGCTGTGTACATAATGAAAAGTATAAATTGCAACATTTTAGCCAAATGTTAGCTATAAATGTTAAATAGATTGTTTTCACTACCTGTATAGAAATGGATGTTAGTGTACAGACACGTTTGTAAAATGACACGCACACATTTCTCCTGAGCACTAAAGAAAACATTACATGGACATTAACATGCAACTTTGAAGAGTAATCTGCCTTTTCATTCAGTTTTCAGTTCACATTTTTAAGCATACAGCTAAAGTTATAAACACATATAAAAAACTTTTTATCAAAGCTAATTGAAACATTTTAAAATGTGCCAAAATTGTCTGGGAGCAGATGCTGTATATTTTAGCTTATGTTCTGTTTGCGCAGTCGGATCAACTGGGGATTTTAATTTAGATGACTATATCAGAAGAAAAACAAAAAAAAAACAAAAAAAACAAAGAAGCAAAAATTCAGTAGTTAAATATAATGATTACATTTGCT
>NW_015559960.1:0-492 GCF_001515605.1 Sinocyclocheilus anshuiensis | reverse complement strand
CTATCCGGTGGACTAGGTTTATTCTCATTTTTTCACTTTGGTGAATGTGATCTGGTCAGTGGGGGTGAATGAAAAGCCATAGTTACAAGTCTCTCATTCCTGATTCCGCTCACGCTTTCCATAGGCATCATACTTCTGGAACTCTCGCTCAAAACACGTGCGTGAGCTTTTCTCATGCCTCATATCTCCGCACATCATAAGCAGAGCAGAATGAGAGAGGGAGAAAAGCCGCTGTCTCTTTTGCGCTGGACGGCCTCCAAGTCTGTGGCGGCAAAATTAATGGTGACCTCTCTCTCACCTCTCCCTGCCTAAATACACACGTACAGGCTCCCATCCATATTTCATACCAGAAATACATCCCCAGACAGTATTTTACACCAAGTGTGGAAGGCAGCCGTCAAGTCCAGGTGGAGAGGGCAGGGCCTAAATCAACTTCATGCACGCCAGCCTGGCCACCAGAGCCAAGAAAAACAGCCATCACTATCGTACTGT
>NW_015559959.1:0-834 GCF_001515605.1 Sinocyclocheilus anshuiensis | reverse complement strand
TTTAAATAGGCTACAATATTGTCTGTTTTTGCTTAATTTTGCCAAGGAAAATATAAAGCCACAGAGCTGTACATCTCGAAGCAACACACAGCTGTGATTCATTTCTGAATGAATCCACGGTTTGAATGAATCTTGTGGACCAATGATTCAATGAACCGTTCATAAAGAGAGCCGTCTACTTCATTCCTGAATGAATCATCAGTTTGAGCGAAACGAAGCGAATGAATGACTCAATGACTTATTAATTAAGACATTTACTGCCACCTACTGGTAGTTTCAGTTTCTTATTTTATTAGTATCATGTTATTAAAATGAATGAATGAATGAATGAACGAAATAAAGTCATAATTCAACAAAAAATAAATAAATAATAAATAAAATGTCATAATTTACTCAGCCTCATGTCATTTCAAAGCTACTTTTTGCAATATTTACTTGATATATATTTGTTTTTTTTCTAATTTAAAACAATAATGGCTGAAAGAAATATGAAAGAATCATAATCATCATAATCTGGCACAAACAAGAAACTAACAAACAGATTCAAACAATTAAAAAAGAAGAATCACATATCTGGCTCATAATCAACAAGCACCTTACCCAAAGCACTAAAGATGTTTTCTTATGCGCTCTCTATATTCCTCCGTCTGAGTCTCCATACTATAATGCGGACACCTTTGAATCTCTCCACAGTCAAATTAACCACTTCACTCCGAGGGAAGTGTGTTAACTTGTGGGAATCAAAACGATCTAAATTACAGTTTACCTAAAAAGGACAAAAAAACAAACAAAAAAAAAACGAACATACATTCACAGCCCAGTAAGCTGAACAAC
>NW_015559958.1:0-602 GCF_001515605.1 Sinocyclocheilus anshuiensis | reverse complement strand
TCTGAACATTGTGATTGATATATAATAATAATAATAATAATAATAATATATAATCAGTACAACAAATACTACAATTGTAGTAATAATTTTTCTAATTACACTAAAGAAAATATCAAATAATATATTATTTTTGTATTTGTAAAAATAGTATTGAATTTGTTTTTTGGTTTTTTTTGCATTACAGTAATGAAGATTGTGGGTGAATTTTTTTTTATTATTGTGGAAAGTATAAAAAATCTACAAAAGAAAAAATATATTAAAAATCTCTGAAAATATGCTCCAGGCATTTCTTGACATATTTTTTTTCACCTGAATACAATAAATATGACAAATAAATATATATAAATATGAGTAGTTAATAATCAGAACCACTGAATAAGCTCTGAGGAGTTCAGGCTGTTTAGCAGGTTTCCTCGAGATTCAGACAACCACAGAACTTATTGAAACAAAGCCACTTTATAACACTCTGCACACTTTGACTTGTGACGGCTCTCATGTACACTGTAAAAAAAATTCCGTAAAATTTACGGTAAAAAAACGGCTGTGGTTGCCGGAAGGTTTTAGGTTTTACGGTTTTAACTTAAATTTACGGTTAAATACCG
>NW_015559957.1:0-759 GCF_001515605.1 Sinocyclocheilus anshuiensis | reverse complement strand
GTTTCTTTGATGAATAGAAAGTTTAGAAGAACAGCATTTATCTGACTTTTAACAAATGTCTTCATCATTACTTTTGATCAATTTAAGAACTAAAATATATACCCCCCCAAAAATTATACTGACTCCAAGCTTTTGAATGGTATAGTGTTTGTTACAAAAGCTTTTTATTTCAGATAAATGCTGATCTTTGGATCTTTCTATTCATCAGATAATCCTGAAAATAATTACTCAACTGTTTTAACTAGGGATGCACCGATACTGAGCTCCTGTACTCGTACTCGTACTCGTTAAAATGCCCCGATACCAAACGCCGATACCACACAGCATGTGATCAGTGCCATATTCAGACAAAGAAACACCGACAACAGAACAACAGACAGCAGAAAGGAGTTAAGGATGTCTACTATGAAGTATATGTATGCAATGAATATAATGTTAAACATTCAGTATTAATGCCTGTATAGCTGATGTGCGCGAGCTGATAAAGCACGCTGAGTGGATTGAGTGCGCGGCGGCGCGGATGCACGAGCTTGTCGAGTGAATATATCTTTCTCACAGACATCACTGGAAAGTTTGTAGTTCGGTCGGATATGTCAAAAACAAGCAAGTAAAACAATGCACATGTTACTTAACGGTAGAGAGAGAGAGAGCGCGCAATTCTGTTGTGTGTTCTTTGATGTTCACTCAGCACACGCATCATTTGGATTAAAACTCAATTGTAAAAATAAGACCATTTATAGGGGCATTCACTATAAACGT
>NW_015559956.1:0-1638 GCF_001515605.1 Sinocyclocheilus anshuiensis | reverse complement strand
ATATATATATATATATATATATATATATAATATATATATTTTTTTTTATCCGATGACGGAAATAAGCTTATATGTCACACATATGCACACACATAGGACAAATGTATGTGTTAAATATTTCAGATGAATGAAGAGTGAATCCACACTAATACTTCTGATAGACTGGTTGTAAAAAAAAAATATATTTCCACACTTCTCACTAAACCACATTTGACCTGGAAAATATCAAGATGGGGCAAAATAAGTATTTCTATCTTCAGTTTACAGAAATGAAAGAATGTTGCTTTCATATGAGCTGGGAATTTTACAGGAACTTCTGTTACAGAACAGAAAACAGCAACTAATAAGAAAAACAAGAAGGATTCATCTCATCGTCTTCTTATAAATACTCATGGAATCCGATAACAAACTTACCTCATCTGTTAATTGGTTGGCTTTAATTATCATCTCCTCCTCTGACATGTCAGCCATTCTGCTGGCAAGAAACTTTACATACACTCTGGTAAAAGTATGTTAAATTTAAGATGATACATTTGCATATAATCAAAGACTGCCACAGAAATTCATGTGAAAATATGTATGACAATTATAAATGAAAAGAGAACAGTTCTTAGCCTCCCAATCAGAAATTATAATAATAAAACAATACACATCATGGTATGATTTAATCAAATCTTTTCTCTAACTTGGCTTAAAACATGATTCCTACCTCAGTAGCAATCACCTCAACTTGATTAATTTAAGACACACTAAATAATCTATTACGGAGCAGAATTTCAACAATAGAAAAAGTAAAAGTGATTGTCTACATAGTATAATATTTTTGTGCCTCTTTTAGCTACTCTAAAAGTGTATGTGTATCTGTGAACTTACTCTCAAGATGCTCCAGTTCTGAGTGTTGTGATCATTCAGTTGTACATGTTAAAGTTTCCTCTTTGCATCACAAAAATCCCTCAGTGACAGTTGTGGGTACAAAAAAGGAGAAACAGTTTATTTACTCCTCTTTTTCATAACTTCTCATTAGTGATGCAGTCAGGGAGGGGCTGTTAAAGGTACTTGCCCAACCAATAACCACATCCCACCTCAACATTTACCTCTAATATTTAATCCAGACCAGAGCTCTCAGATTCTGAAGTTGTATGTTCTTTAAAATCATGTGTATGAACTTGTATGTTGATGAACCAATGCTTGGAGCCACAGTGTAACATATTTAAAATGATTAGATAATGACAGGTATTGCACATGCCTTTGCTACTTCTAATGGGCAACCATTCTTAACAGGAAGTGAGGTGGCAAAGTGGGGTGAGAAAGTATAGACAGTTTTTGACCTACATGGGAAAATACCCTGAGCTGTCCTTTTAACTGTGAATTTCTTTCTGTTTTCTAAGAAATATCAAGTTTTACTATACAAGTAGCATCAAATACAAATAATTTTTCATCAGATTTTATTTTTTACATTACATCCGATGTCGTATTACATTTGTCAGACTTTGTCAGGGAACAGGGCTGGCTGAAAACTTGAGGATGGTTCCTCTGGCTCCACAGCATATGCGGACCCTCCTCAGCAGTCTCCTAAACAGCGGACACAGAAAGTCTCAAAGGGAGTTGAAACAAAGGCACTGTCCTAGTTCTTGAGGC
>NW_015559955.1:0-2202 GCF_001515605.1 Sinocyclocheilus anshuiensis | reverse complement strand
AAAATTATTTGCATTCAGACAGAACATGGACAAGTGAAAATATACATTGTCATACTTCAAAACAACAATGTCCATTATATGTGATGACAAAGCAAATGTCCAGGTAGAATAAACATATTCCTAACACATATTATTTTTAAATGAATTGAGATTATCTTGAGCATCATTTGAACGTCATTTGAATTATCTCGTGGTGTAGGCTACATTGCCAAATACGGAAATGTCCAAAGTGCTGTCTTGCAAAAACTGAAACCTGCTCTTTGTGATTCATTCTGAGAGATGCAGTAAATTGATAATTCCTCGTCCACCAGAGTCTAAAGAAAGGCTTTTGCAAACACTGCATGCATGCAAACCAAATTTACCAAAAACTCACCACATAAGCATTTACACACATCAACCTCTGTCCTACCTATGTCCTTTCCTATTTCTCTCATAAGCACACAAGCACTAAACTGAATGGAAAATGTGTGGTTAAGATTCATATCTTTTTAACTGAGAATAAAACAAGACCCTTTCACTAGAAAAGCTCAGACAGTGTGATTGAGTAAAACCCCTTTGAAAAGAAACTCTGATGCTTTGAATATTTGATTCAAATTTGCTTTGATTTTCATTTGATCTTAACTGTTCAACAAAATCAAATGCTCAATTAGTAAACAGGCAGATCTAACATACACCAATCTGAAGGAAAGTAATAAAAAGAAAAAACAAAGAATGTATATTAATACTGAGGAGTAACTAATGTGCCCAGTAATGTGCTTTTTTCTTTATAGTATTAAGATAGTTTTAAGACTGCCTGTTTGCTTGTCAGTGTCACAAGCTGTTATCCAAACACGCTATCCTACTCAGCATGGAGTGTGTTTTGGAGAAACTGGGCTAATTGCAAAAATTAGTTAGATAAATGCTGCAGTCATTCAGTTTAAGATAAATATACACACCTTAAACTAAACACTTCACACAGGAAACCTACTTGCACATCCTGTTATTCAAATCATCACTGTGTGTCCACAAAGACTGTACTAACACACTTCTATTAGAGGTGAGGAAAAAAAAACACTTATACCTCACTGAGTACCAGAGTAACAATTCAGGTTTTAATTTTTTAGCTCATAAAAATATCAATGTAAAAAGTATCCAAGTATGTAATTACATATATTTTACTTTCAGATGTAATAGTAAAAAAGTCCTCTACCTTGTATGATGATTACATGTGATGTTACATGACAATAAAACCTGCAACTTTTCTTATATTTGGAAAGTTTCAGAATCCACCTCAGTTCTGTTTTAGGTCTGTTCAGTTTGTGTTCTGACCTGAGCATAAGTACTGAAGTCCGAACTCTGCACTCGCTTTGTCTTGCGTTGTTTTTGTCTCTTGGTGATCACATCTAAAGATGCATAACACACCTCTTCATCCGTGCACTGAAATGAAAATTAATACATTTACATTTTGGTTTTTAGAAAAAAAAGCCAATGTTTGTAATGAATGTGTATGTTCATATTGTTCATACCTCAGCTCTATTTCTACCGTTTAACTTGTCTTTCTGATCTGTTGCAGCATCTACAATGGATTGTTAAATTAGAATATCACTTACATACATAAATGCTTTAAAGTGCATGAAATTCTGGTTATGTGTTTCAGTACATTTCAGTTTCTAACATTACTATTAAATTTGTGTGCATGCCTTTGTCATCCAAAGTATGGTAATTGACAAAGCTGTTGACCTGTATATTAAAGTAAACACACACACACACACACACACACACACACACAAAGGATTGTGAATTAGTGAATGATTACCTGTAGTTTTCTTACAACAGAGGCAGTACACACAGATGGAGGAGAGGAGAACACACACGGGACACACACTGAACAGCAGCGTCCAGCAGAGCACACAGTCTGATACAGGAGGTGGTATGGAGGTGGTATTCAAGGGTCCAGAACAGGAAGATACTTGCTCAACTAAACATAAACAAAATATATTACTTTTATTCTGTTTGTCTTTTTTCTTCGCTGAGAAAGGAAAAGTTCCCCAGAATTACACAATTGATGATATAATAACTGTCAGAAGTGTTTTCTTACCTTTCAGAGAGAGACGAGTTGTTTGGTTTCCATAATAGTACACTTCTGATGAGGAGATGATGCCTTTTGTATCTTTCATTATATTATTCTCTAGTTTTGCACAGTAGTACAGTCCCAGATCAGAG
>NW_015559954.1:0-781 GCF_001515605.1 Sinocyclocheilus anshuiensis | reverse complement strand
GGGCAGCTGCATGACCCCTGCTGGAGAGCTCTTGAGCACCGTCCCGTTCGCACTGGAGACGCTCTGAGCGTTCATCCCGGCGGCCACCGGCCAGCAGGTGTTGCTGGATGCGTGCATGGAGACGGAGGACGAGGAGGGAGAGGAAGAGGCCGACGACTGTGTGGTGGTGCTGTTGGTGCTGGTGCCTCCTCCGGGTAAAGAGGCAGCCATGAACGTCGGCTTGATCATTTCCTGCAACCGCACAGACAGAAATAAGACCGCTGACAATGAGCTTCCATTTGTTAACATGTTAGTTTATTAGTTAGCATGAATTCACAATGAAAAACACTTCTAAAATGCATCAATCTTGATGTTAACATACATTTTTAAAACTGTAAGTTGATAATGTCAATATTATTTAATGAACCCGAGCAAACATGAACTAACAACTTTAGTATTTTTATTAACTTTTATTAATTAATGATAATTAACTTTGAATATTAATAAAAACTATCAAACGTACTGCTTATTTTTAGTTAATATTAGTTAATGTATTTATTTACGCTGACTAATGGGACCATACTGTAAACGGTTGCTAAAATATTTTAGGGCGACAACCAATGTTCTTTTTTGTCACAACACAGCACAGATATGCTAAAACTGGCATTTGTTGGGAAAAAAAAATGAAATGAATCATAATTAATATTTACTTATTCATTTGATATTATTTTGTATTATTTTTTATTTAGTATTAATAAATAAAATTAAAAATGAACAAATAAAAACCAAAACATTAAAAATC
>NW_015559953.1:0-575 GCF_001515605.1 Sinocyclocheilus anshuiensis | reverse complement strand
AGGAGTTTCTTCTGCTCATCAAGGCTGCATTTATTTGATCAAATACAGGAAAAAATGTAATATTGTAAAATAGTATGTAAAATAATTTTTCCATTTTAATATACATTAAAATCTAATTTATTTCTGTGATCAAATCTGTATTTTCAGCATCAGTGTCACATGATCCTTCAGAAATCATTGTAATATGCTGATTTATTATCAGTTGTGCTGCTTCATATTTTTTTGGAACCGGTGATCCTTTTTTTTTTTTTTTGAATTCTTTGATAAATAGAGTTAAAAAGAAGAGCATTTATTTAAAATCGAAATCTTTTCTAACAATATACACTACTGTTCAAAAGTTTAGGGTCAGTACATTTTTATTCTCTTTTTTTGAAAGAAATTAACTTTTATTCAGCAAGGATGTGTTAAATTGATAAGAAGTGATAGCAAAGATTTATATTGTTAGAAAAGATTTATATTTTGAATAAATGCTGTTCTTTTTAACTTTATTCATCAAAGAATCCTGAAAAAAGTATCTCAGTTTCCAACAAAATATTTGGCAGCACAACGGTTGCCAATATTGATAATTCTAATAA
>NW_015559952.1:0-957 GCF_001515605.1 Sinocyclocheilus anshuiensis | reverse complement strand
GCATTCACAGCATTTCAACAGGACTTTCAGCAGCAGACGTGAGGAATGCAGTCAAAATCACAATAATCTCATAATTCATCTTATTCAACATCACAACAGCTGATATTATATACAAACTACAAGCTACACAAACAATTTACACATTTAAATCAAGCCTCATAAATAAAACTAAACTTACTAAGACTCTGACTGCTTTAAGTACAGTACGTTTTTTTACATCCAAACACAACATTGTGTTTATGTGAGATATTGAGCTCATCTTTTTTTTATACTTTTTCAAACTTAATTTCAAATACATATTATTTAACTAAAGTTACAATATGTTACTGTTTAGAATTAGAAAACAACTGAATCAAATGAGTTTAAAAATGTACGCATATTTTTGTATGTGTATTAAAATCATTGACTGAACTACAGAAAGTTGCTACATTTACATTTTAACATCAAATCTCATTTTTCTGTTTATGACACCTACAATAAAAAGATTAGTTATACGTGAACACAACATAGAAATGAAAGGGAACAAAATCTGAAAACTGATAAAATGCATAGTGAGACACATTATGAAAAAGCATTTAGACAGGAATTGTTTGTTCAAAGTAAATAATGTATTTTTTCTAAATATCTAAACATGTTTTTAAACCGCAAATAATCTGGTTTCACTATTTTGTTGGTTCATTCAACACATTCTGTTGACTATTTAAGTATCGTTGCACCTACATATCTACTGACTCTGATTAGAGTGTTAGAGTGTTAGTAGACTGGTAGGGTTAGGGTTAGAGTAAGTTGACATGTACTTGCAAAGCTACTTATAGTCAGTAGATTGTCTGTTGGGAGGCCATCACAATAAACAGTTATCAGATATTAATCAGACAGTCTACTAATACTCTGAGAGTTTGTTGACATGTAGGCGCAACGTTACTTATTATAGACAGAATGCTCAAAAGGGACCATCAG
>NW_015559951.1:0-575 GCF_001515605.1 Sinocyclocheilus anshuiensis | reverse complement strand
CTGTAAGATCATTGCAAGATCAGCTTGTGCTGATAAGCATTTATCAGTGAAATCACGGATGAATTTCAGTTCCCACAAATATCTCACAAGCAGAAGTTTCCAGGCGATTTAATTTAACCCCCCACTGAGAGTTATTTCCTCAAAAGCATGAATGGCAGTTTACCGTAAAATTGTGATTTGTACACCGTAATGAGGGAGTGACCTTGTGGCTTGCCGTATCTGCGCTCTTTTTATGCGCCGTGAATTCCTATCATTTTTATATCAACATCCAGTTTGCCGTAGCTGCTCTTCATTTTACTTGCAGAAACAAAGATTTGTTTTTATGGCCTTTGGTCTAAAAGGTTAGTTTTAGAAATTATGGATTTGTTTAAGTACAGAAAATGTTTAGCCTTGCGAGTTATGTAGCAGACATCAGACATATACTGTATGAGCATAGTTCACTTAAGCAGAATCACGTAATTTAATTCAACAAGACAGTGACATGAAACTTAAATTCATGTTTCTTCACTTTAATGCTCCGACATGCACTCACATGTCTCTGAAACATGAAAAATTGGCGTTTTATTTCAATGACT
>NW_015559950.1:0-780 GCF_001515605.1 Sinocyclocheilus anshuiensis | reverse complement strand
GAAAGGGAAGGTGACTTCAAAGAAGACTGGCCAAGTTGTGCAAAACAAGAACACTACTGTGAACCCACAGGTTTCCTGTCTTCTGAGAAAACTTGCAGACTTTGAATGGAATTTCGTTTAGACACTTCCACTATCCACTGTAATTGGACTAAAAGGAAATAAGGTTCCTGCATTGTTAATGATGTGCGGTTAACTGTTAATTGCAATACAAAAGTACAGCTGGCATTTCCGCCAACATGTTTATGTAATGCATTTTTTCCCCTCCTGGCTTTCTTTTTTTTTTTGCATAATTTTAAAATATTTTAAAACCTTTCCATTTGTTGAAAGTTAATTAGAGCACTTGATTGTTAATGTTCTGTTAACTGTTCTGTTAACAGTTAAGTGCATTTATTTCATACAGCTGACATTTCAGCCAACATGTTTATATAAGGCAATTTTCTGGCCTTTGCTCTTAAGAAATAAACGTTTTAAATTCTAAGAATTTTGTTTTCTATTTCCATTTGAGACTACTGTTATGGAAAGAGTAATATTTTCCATGTTTTAAGGAAAACAATATTCATACAATTTATTGCAATATATTACATGCAATATTGTAAAATTAAGTGGCATAACAGTAGAATACAGTACTAAGTCATAGTTCTGTAAAAATGCAGCAATTTGCTGGCAACCCAGCTGCCAGTATGTAAATTGACAGTGAAAAGTTTTACAGTACACACTGTAAAAAAAAATATATATATACAGCAAGATACTGTATCTGGCAATTACAGTACAATACTGTAA
>NW_015559949.1:2500-5917 GCF_001515605.1 Sinocyclocheilus anshuiensis | reverse complement strand
TGTGTGTGTGTGTGTGTGTGTGTGTATACACGCGTGTGTGTGTGTATATATACCCGTGTATGTGTGTATATATACCCGTGTATGTGTATGTATATATACCCGTGTATGTATGTGTATATATACCCGTGTATGTATGTATATATACCCGTGTATGTATGTGTATATGTATATATAAACGTGTATGATACCCGTGTATGTATGTGTATATGTATATATAAACGTGTATGATACCCGTGTATGTATGTGTATATGTATATATAAACGTGTATGATACCCGTGTATGTATGTGTATATGTATATATAAACGTGTATGATACCCGTGTATGTATGTGTATATGTATATATAAACGTGTATGATACCCGTGTATGTATGTGTATATGTATATATAAACGTGTATGATACCCGTGTATGTATGTGTATATGTATATATAAACGTGTATGATACCCGTGTATGTATGTGTATATGTATATATAAACGTGTATGATACCCGTGTATGTATGTGTATATGTATATATAAACGTGTATGATACCCGTGTATGTATGTGTATATGTATATATAAACGTGTATGATACCCGTGTATGTATGTGTATATGTATATATAAACGTGTATGATACCCGTGTATGTATGTGTATATGTATATATAAACGTGTATGATACCCGTGTATGTATGTGTATATGTATATATAAACGTGTATGATACCCGTGTATGTATGTGTATATGTATATATAAACGTGTATGATACCCGTGTATGTATGTGTATATGTATATATAAACGTGTATGATACCCGTGTATGTATGTGTATATGTATATATAAACGTGTATGATACCCGTGTATGTATGTGTATATGTATATATAAACGTGTATGATACCCGTGTATGTATGTGTATATGTATATATAAACGTGTATGATACCCGTGTATGTATGTGTATATGTATATATAAACGTGTATGATACCCGTGTATGTATGTGTATATGTATATATAAACGTGTATGATACCCGTGTATGTATGTGTATATGTATATATAAACGTGTATGATACCCGTGTATGTATGTGTATATGTATATATAAACGTGTATGATACCCGTGTATGTATGTGTATATGTATATATAAACGTGTATGATACCCGTGTATGTATGTGTATATGTATATATAAACGTGTATGATACCCGTGTATGTATGTGTATATGTATATATAAACGTGTATGATACCCGTGTATGTATGTGTATATGTATATATAAACGTGTATGATACCCGTGTATGTATGTGTATATGTATATATAAACGTGTATGATACCCGTGTATGTATGTGTATATGTATATATAAACGTGTATGATACCCGTGTATGTATGTGTATATGTATATATAAACGTGTATGATACCCGTGTATGTATGTGTATATGTATATATAAACGTGTATGATACCCGTGTATGTATGTGTATATGTATATATAAACGTGTATGATACCCGTGTATGTATGTGTATATGTATATATAAACGTGTATGATACCCGTGTATGTATGTGTATATGTATATATAAACGTGTATGATACCCGTGTATGTATGTGTATATGTATATATAAACGTGTATGATACCCGTGTATGTATGTGTATATGTATATATAAACGTGTATGATACCCGTGTATGTATGTGTATATGTATATATAAACGTGTATGATACCCGTGTATGTATGTGTATATGTATATATAAACGTGTATGATACCCGTGTATGTATGTGTATATGTATATATAAACGTGTATGATACCCGTGTATGTATGTGTATATGTATATATAAACGTGTATGATACCCGTGTATGTATGTGTATATGTATATATAAACGTGTATGATACCCGTGTATGTATGTGTATATGTATATATAAACGTGTATGATACCCGTGTATGTATGTGTATATGTATATATAAACGTGTATGATACCCGTGTATGTATGTGTATATGTATATATAAACGTGTATGATACCCGTGTATGTATGTGTATATGTATATATAAACGTGTATGATACCCGTGTATGTATGTGTATATGTATATATAAACGTGTATGATACCCGTGTATGTATGTGTATATGTATATATAAACGTGTATGATACCCGTGTATGTATGTGTATATGTATATATAAACGTGTATGATACCCGTGTATGTATGTGTATATGTATATATAAACGTGTATGATACCCGTGTATGTATGTGTATATGTATATATAAACGTGTATGATACCCGTGTATGTATGTGTATATGTATATATAAACGTGTATGATACCCGTGTATGTATGTGTATATGTATATATAAACGTGTATGATACCCGTGTATGTATGTGTATATGTATATATAAACGTGTATGATACCCGTGTATGTATGTGTATATGTATATATAAACGTGTATGATACCCGTGTATGTATGTGTATATGTATATATAAACGTGTATGATACCCGTGTATGTATGTGTATATGTATATATAAACGTGTATGATACCCGTGTATGTATGTGTATATGTATATATAAACGTGTATGATACCCGTGTATGTATGTGTATATGTATATATAAACGTGTATGATACCCGTGTATGTATGTGTATATGTATATATAAACGTGTATGATACCCGTGTATGTATGTGTATATGTATATATAAACGTGTATGATACCCGTGTATGTATGTGTATATGTATATATAAACGTGTATGATACCCGTGTATGTATGTGTATATGTATATATAAACGTGTATGATACCCGTGTATGTATGTGTATATGTATATATAAACGTGTATGATACCCGTGTATGTATGTGTATATGTATATATAAACGTGTATGATACCCGTGTATGTATGTGTATATGTATATATAAACGTGTATGATACCCGTGTATGTATGTGTATATGTATATATAAACGTGTATGATACCCGTGTATGTATGTGTATATGTATATATAAACGTGTATGATACCCGTGTATGTATGTGTATATGTATATATAAACGTGTATGATACCCGTGTATGTATGTGTATATGTATATATAAACGTGTATGATACCCGTGTATGTATGTGTATATGTATATATAAACGTGTATGATACCCGTGTATGTATGTGTATATGTATATATAAACGTGTATGATACCCGTGTATGTATGTGTATATGTATATATAAACGTGTATGATACCCGTGTATGTATGTGTATATGTATATATAAACGTGTATGATACCCGTGTATGTATGTGTATATGTATATATAAACGTGTATGATACCCGTGTATGTATGTGTATATGTATATATAAACGTGTATGATACCCGTGTATGTATGTGTATATGTATATATAAACGTGTATGATACCCGTGTATGTATGTGTATATGTATATATAAACGTGTATGATACCCGT
>NW_015559948.1:0-600 GCF_001515605.1 Sinocyclocheilus anshuiensis | reverse complement strand
TATATATATATATATAAACATTTTGTTGGTTGGTTTTTATTTTCATTTCAAGTTTTAGTAATTTGTTGTGAGATTGTTTTTAATGTTTATATTGCATTTATTAATGTTTATTCGTTTTAGTTTTTACTTAGTAACTTTAAATAAAAATTATAGTATTTTTAAAGTGTTTTTTTTATTTGGTTTAGTATTTTTACAGCTTATTCACCAATATTTACAGCTTAATTTAAATAAAAATGTCAAGTGTTAAAATAAGTGTATTTCTTATTTTTTTTAAATAAAAGTTTTATATGTATTTATAAACTTGAAATAAGTTTAATAACTTTCTAAATTATTTCAGTTAATGTAGGGCTGGACGATATGGCCCAAATTGATATCACGATATATTTCTTAATTTCGGTAGATGCGATATAATTCCGATATCGATATGACCACTATTTATCTGAAATGGAAATCTTTTGTAACATTATAAATGTCTTTATCATCACTTTTGATCAATTTTAAGCATCCTTGCTAAATAAAAGTATTAATTTCTTTCCCCAAACAAAAAAAATATATATATACTGAATGGAATAGTGTATAATGTTACAAAAGCTTTTTATT
>NW_015559947.1:0-2549 GCF_001515605.1 Sinocyclocheilus anshuiensis | reverse complement strand
CGCTTCAAAAAACTAGCAGACCTGTATGGAAATCTCGAAGGAAGTGGTATTTTCTCCTAGCCTTTCGTATCAAGGAGAACTTTGGCCTATAAACATCTGAGAACGTAAAAACTGTTATTGCTCTGAATGTGTAGAGGCAAGGTGTAAGGTCTGCATTTTGTTTGTTGGCTTCATCAGATTTGCAGAAACAAAATCATGGTACCAGATTTTGATTTGGTAGGTGTGCTGCAGGTTCCTCAGAGCTGGCCACTGTCCTGCAGAGTTCCAACCTTAATCAAAGACACATGAACAAGCCTATTAAGGTCTTCAGAGACCAAACACTCTATCAGATCCAAAAACCAAACAAACAAACGGTGTTAATATTGTTGTGTAGTACTACCAAAAATAATGACACTAACTCTTATATGCATAAAATCTCAGTTGGACAGACAGTGATCCATCTTTTCTGAAATGTTAAAATATTGGGTGTGCAGTGGAGCCAATTACTTTATCTGTAGCAATCTCAAAAATTTGTATCTGTATTCAGATAAAACCGTAAGTGGACTGTGCTTAAACCAAATGAAGTCAAATCACATGGGCCAGTTTTAAATATAATTCTGTTCCCTTCGTTTATATATATATATATATATATATATATGCCTGGTATGACCCATTACATTTTTTTTCTAACTTTTTTCTAACTTTTCTTTAAATATCTATAATATCTACAATAATACTAATCAATATCTACAATAATACAAAGTTTTAAATGCAAGGAAACATTTGATTGATTTGCATTCATTATTTCATTCATAGTGTTTACACTCATTCACTTCACACACTCGGTATTGCATAGTGATTTGAGAGGTTTATGTAAATATTGTGCTTTCCCTGGCACACCTGTTCTCCAGCAAACACAAGAGTGTGACTGTCTCTGCTGATCTTTTTTTAAATTTTTTTAATTATCTGGTAGAATTCGTTATTTGTTTTAAAGCCATTTTCTTGGGCTTTCCAAATAAGGTATAAGCAGATGCCTATCCAGGACACTGCCAGTGTGGACACTATAAAGTACACCGTTACAAGCGCTCATAAATGGCTGTTGAGATGTTATTTTCAACTAAAACTGAGTGTACTAATCAATATCTACAATAATACAAAGTTTTAAATGCAAGGAAAATATTATTTATTCATTCATTCATTCATTTTCCAGACTTTGTATAGTTTTTATATCAGGACAGTCATCGATAAACCCATGTCTGCTTACCGGCTTCAAGAAAGAGTGAGATAGAGTAACATTGTGTATCATATAGTACAAGGTAATTTAAATAAATAGTAAAAATGTATATGATTCATTATATTAGATTTTACTCTTGGCATAGCTCTGATTTCTGAGAGACACACAGAGACAGTAACACAGTTGATTGATTTGCATTCATTATTTCATTCATAGTGTTTACACATTCACTTCACACACTCGGTATTGCATAGTGATTTGAGAGGTTTATGTAAATATTGTGCTTTCCCTTGCACACCTGTTCTCCAGCAAACACAAGAGTGTGACTGTCTCTGCTGATCTTTTTTTTTATTTTTTTTATTATGTGGTAGAATTCGTTATTTGTTTTAAAGCCATTTTCTTGAGCTTTCCAAATAAGGTATAAGCAGATGCCTATCCAGGACACTGCCAGCGTGGACACTATAAAGTACACCGTTACAAGCGCTCATAAATGGCTGTTGAGATGTTATTTTCAACTAAAACTGAGTAGAGGCTTGGACCAGTAAACTGTGTTCATTACCTCATGAATTAACAAGCGAGTTAATTACAGTTACGGACTTAAAGAAAATTGCAGATAGGTGAGTTTGATGATGGTTTAAGCTAAACTCTACAGTGCGTGGCCCTCCAGGAATGCGGTTGAGGAAACCTGGTGCACTGTATATAAGCCACTGGATAAATTTAAGATATATTCATATTGACAGACCTGTAATTTTCAGAATGTCCACGTCTTATAATTCCACCTGGTTAAAGTTAAAATATTTCTAGATCTAGTTTATTTGTTTAAATTTGTTTTTGAGACATTCAGAGAAATATTTGTGGAAGGGTTTTTGTAAACATCAGTTTGTCAGTGTTTATATATAGACTTTAAGCGTTCACTTTATTGTGATGTGCAGTTTCAGTCTAGCTCAAAAATTGTTTACAGCCAATGTCCTATGTTGCAATTTATTTCTTCTTATTATTCTTAATCTTATTTTTATTAATTGTAAAGTTTAAATACGCTTTAGGGGTATATGCTACTGTATGTAATAAAAAAGTTTAACCTCCAAGATATTAAACACTGTCCGGCAGTCACTGTTTACAAAGATGTACATGATTTCATGAAGCTACACTGAAACTCATTTGTATAATAAAGTGAAAGCTTGCACGGGTATGTACAATACTGATGGTTTTATAATTTTGTTGAAAATCTTAAGTTGGCAAATTAATGCAGTTTTGTATATGTTTTTTTCACTGGTGATAAATACCACAGTCAAAGCAGACATGACACAGTGTCCTTGAGAATCCTGGTATCGCAGAA
>NW_015559946.1:0-946 GCF_001515605.1 Sinocyclocheilus anshuiensis | reverse complement strand
GGTGATTCAGCCATTGTAATTCAAAGTTTCCTTTACACTGTGACTGACAACAGAACCATACAACACACCAAAAACGCAACATAATTACAAAAGGAATACATTTTATCCATGTGCTGAAATCCAAATTTTCACAATCCATACAACTGCGAGGAACAGAACCAAACTCAAGCCTTTATTCAGCGATCTTCATCTCCATCCTGAGCAGCGACCATATGCAGCAATTCCCGCGCTGACGCGCTCGATACAAATTCAAAATGTGTCACTTCAAGAAACTTTACGACAGCTTTTACAACAGGAAAATCCAACGCTCAATGGCCCTCGCCTGCTTCGTCACAGATTGTGACATGCTGTGTTTCTGGTGAGGTGTGTTTGAATGAGAAATACTCGCTTTTACAGAGAGGATCGGGATAATAATCATGATAATATTTTCTGCCATTAACAACTTAAATTCTTCTCTGTTCCTCACACAAAACTACTGTATTCTGCCAGAGAGGACTGCGACTGCACAACATCATCATTTGGATTACTTTTGGTATTGCTTTTTGATATTTTTCAATAAATCAATTATTGTAATTGCACTTATCTTTGTCATATGTTTCTTTATACTGTATTTTTTAAGAAATAGTTATGGTTAGGTTTAGAGGTAGGAGTGGGATTAGAGGCTATAAAATAAATTTTTAATGCTATATTGTTACTAAAATGGTAATTTCCCTGCATATTCCTGTCAATTACATTTTACATCTTTTTATATTCACTATTAAATGGGTAGGTTAAGGGGTCTAAACATTGTAATCGCTTATCAATACAACCATAAAAATGCATTGATACAAATATCTTAATGATTAAAATATTTGTAAACATTTTACATTTCTTTAGCTAAAAACACATAGCAGTTTTTACCTTTTACTAGGGATGCGCCGATCCGATATTCATATCGGGTATCGGC
>NW_015559945.1:0-1135 GCF_001515605.1 Sinocyclocheilus anshuiensis | reverse complement strand
TTGAGCCTGTATACCTTTCATAATAGACATGCCTGTTCTTATTGCGCGCAATTCATCACTGTAATAACATTCTCTAAAATTACTTTCTTTGTTGAATCATCAAGCCACCTTGGCTAAGCAGACTCTTGGTTAATGTAAAGCTTTGGCCATAGTTATTGTAATAAAGAGAAATTTAGTGATGATTAACGAAAATGTAATAATGGTTGCATGATTAATAGCAAAGATGTTTTGGAAAAAAGGAATTAATGTTCAGTATTAAAATTTTGAGAGCCTGTGTAAATTCAGGTGGATCTGAGATGCCAGCACAAAACACAAGTTCATCATCCAAAACGACCAAAAATACCAACTGCCCTGCCACCATGTTTCTGATTCTCAAGAGATTTATGTATGAAAGAAAGTCCAGGTGAGACCAAAACTAGACCAAGGTAATGTACTATAAATACAATTCAATTCATCTTGAACACCCAAATGTTTGATCACAATAAATTGAATTCACAAGAGGTCATGCAATCTATGCATTAAAACATAATACTTCATCTATCCTTCCACAGATCAGGAGACCCACACCTTGAAGAGGGCTATTTCCTTCATGTGAACTTGAGGAATGAACATAATCATAGACTGAACACAGCTGAGGCCATGAGGTGGAGAGATGTGTCGAATGACACCATTGAAAAGTTACAACAGCTCTACAAAAGCGGTCACTCTCCTTCATCTGCACTCAAGAATATTAAATACAGCCTGCAGGAAGAGGAAGGCGATAACTACATTTATGCTACTGCGGACCGATCCATCTGCCCAGACCTTCAGTTCTGCTACAGGTCAGTCAAACTAGTTCAAAACACGTGTTTCAAAGTCGTGTGTAAATCTTTGTAATAATTGCATTCATGTTTATTTCACACATTATTGGAAAAAGTTTTACACATCATTTTGTTTAATGATTTAAAAAAATGTCAAGAGGTGAACGATCACGTAAAAAATAATTTGATATATTTAATCCTAAATATTGTGATGTTTCTAAAGGATTTTATCATTTGATAAACTGAATTAACCTTAAGAAGACAATATATGTGAAATTTTTAAAAGATTTACTGATTTGACACAGTCATAATCCTCCCTGTGATGCCATTTATGG
>NW_015559944.1:0-463 GCF_001515605.1 Sinocyclocheilus anshuiensis | reverse complement strand
TGAAAAAGCACAATTTAAATATATTTCTTTTTCACCTGGGTGAAGAACATTTTAACTTCTATGGATATTAAAGGTTCTTCAAGAACCATCGATGATTCGATGCCAATAGAGAAGCTTTGTTTTTGAGTGTTCTTTAGCACCATGTGTCTGATTCACTCATCAATCTCAGGCTGTTTTCTCGTTTCAGTCTGTTATTTATCTCTCACATCATCTCACATGACAACATTCAATTTCCATTTTAGTAAATCTCGTTTCATTCTCAGTCAGCACTCTTGGAGTGAAGCTCGTCCAATCGAATCAGGATCGCACTGCTGCATAATGTGGCGACCACAAAACAGATTTCCCTTTTTTGTGAGAGCGAGCGTCTCACATCCCTGCAGCACAACAGAGAGACAGAGAAGAGAGAGAGAAAGAGAGCGAGAGAGAGAGAGAGAAAGAGACAGAGAGAAATCCCTCAAATGTA
>NW_015559943.1:0-784 GCF_001515605.1 Sinocyclocheilus anshuiensis | reverse complement strand
ACCGGGCTCCCTCGTCCCTCCAGCTCCGCCTTGGTCTGTCGTCGATCGGGACTCCACTCCTCCAGCTGTGCCTCGTCCCTCCAGCTCTGTCAGGCTCCTCCATCCCTTTGGCTCCTCCTCAGTCCTCTGCCGCTCTAGCTCCACCGCGGCCTTCTGGATCCCCGCCTCTGCCTCGGTCGCCGGTGCCATCTGCTCCCCCTTGGCCCTCCGGATCCTCCTCATCACCCTGGCTCATCAGCTCTCAATCTCCACCTCGGGCTCCTCCACCACCTGCTCCGCCACAGTCGGTTGGGCCCTTGGAGTCATCAGCCCTTCCTCCTCCATGGTCCTCCCTCCATTGGCTCCACTGTGGGTCGCCATTATGGCTGTGGCCAGGATTCCCTCCTGTTTCCTCCTTGGCTCCTCCCTCCGTCGTCACCTCCCTGGACTCTGTCTGCAGGCCCCCTCCTGGGTGTCCGTCCTCCTCCTGAGCCTCCTCCCAAGTTCCCACCTGTCCCTCCCCATGTTGTATCTACGGCGCGAGGATGCGCCTTCCGGGAGGGGGGGCGATATGTCACGCCCATGGGCTTTCTGTGTGTGTGTTTTCTCCCTCATGTGCCCATATTTGGTCGTTCCTGTTCCTGTCCTCGTTATCCCATTATTAGTTGATCCCCCTCACCTGTCTATACCTCGTTAAGTTTAGTATTTTAAGTGTAGTCTGCCCCATGTTTCCTTGTCAGGTCTTACGGTGCGTTCAAGTTGTAGGGATTTCTAAATATGAACAGACACTGATATCAGCCATCAC
>NW_015559942.1:0-806 GCF_001515605.1 Sinocyclocheilus anshuiensis | reverse complement strand
AAGGTTATGAGTCTCTGGCCCATGAGGGAGAGACAGTAACAGATGTACTAAGCTCCGAATCTCCATCTTTTGAGGCAGCAACAGATACAACCACCATCAGATACGTCCTTGACGGGGGTCCTGAACTAAAGCCCTATTCGCATGGTATTAGTATTATCTGGAGACCTCGTGTGATTTAGAAATTACCCCCCACATCTGAATTTCATGTGATTCATTCGCACAGCATAAGCGAAGTCTGTGATTTGACTTGAATTTACTGACTTATAACCCGGATATGATCTCAAGGCTTTGCGTGGTATTATATATCATAAACAGGAGAATGTTCCTTAATGCATGCTGCTATAACATCTCCATTTAATCATTCTTTTTGTTTTCGCTCTTCTGATTGTTTTCAGCTTTCTCTTTCTGCAAATTGTATAGTTGTATGGTGTATACCAATATGACCCAACACCCAAAATACCAACAAAACCCTCCAACACAGCCTCCATTCTTCACTAAAGATGGATAAAAAGGCCCACAGGAAACAAAAACCTTGAAAAATTATATACGACCCTGCCAAACCACAGAGATGCCGATTCGCACCGGACTAATATTATATGTTATAGCAAATAAAAGGATACCCTACGCAAAAATGTACATCTAAAAATAGTAATAAGCAAAGATTTAGTAGTAGGTGTTTGCAAACTTTGGACTGGTAGCGTATATTATGTCTTCTAAAATGATGAGATTGTTTTCCTTCCATCCGAGCTGCATGACAGGTCTGTGACAACTTGTTTGTACACAGAAGGAAAGCAGTGAAATCACAG
>NW_015559941.1:0-2170 GCF_001515605.1 Sinocyclocheilus anshuiensis | reverse complement strand
TATATACTTCTATTAATTGCAACATTAAAATTAAAGAAATGGATTTAATTCGTGTTCCCTCTATAACCATTCGGCTCAGGAAATTCCAGGAGTCCATGAAATAAATCCATGGAGTCCAAACAATAGTAGCCAAAGTAACAGATAATAATGGCACGGTAATATTTTGGCCTCACCGTATTGTCTCCCACATAACAGGAAGTGGCGCCCAAGTGGATGATGGGAGCAGCGGTGGGACAGCAGTGAGCAAACGTGTGCACATGAGCCATGACATCATGCCTCAACTTCCTCTCCTCCTCCGCAGCCATGACGAAATCAATGTCCTCCAAGTGAGACTCCATCTCGCTCACCTGGGCATCGGTTATGGAGAGACCCAATTCCTGCAGAGAGGATATATTAGAGCGATAAAGAGATAGTTATGATGAAGCTAGCGAAATATCTTTTCAGTATCATCTTTATTTAATTGTGCGTTCTCATGTCTATTATTTATGTTACATTTAACACCATCTAGCACTCGCTTAAAGTTAATCTTTAGAAACATCATTTAGTAAGACTGTTAAATGGAATTTGTAGCAAATCGCAAAATAAATATCTATTTCAATATTTTAATTACTTTTAGCCTATACATAACTGATTTTATTTTTTTAGGATTTTTAAATTCTAATAATATTTTTATAAAAACAAATTGTAAAGTAAATGTTTTCTCATAATATTAGCCAAATCTGCAATATCTGTGCAACATTAGAAAATGGTTGACAGTAAACCGAAATAAGCACATTCACTTCATCTTTAGCAATACACAGACAGAGAGAGGGTAAAGGTCAACTCTCAAGAGCCACTCTCCTGTTACCCTGATATTAACATTAGTTATTTTGGAAATACACTCTTTCCCAGGGCTGTCTGTGCCTCCTCAGTGTGTCCTGAGGACTACATCAGTAAAGTTCTGTAGCGTAACTTTATTTCCAGAGCATGATCATACGAGCAGCGAACAGAATCCTGTCAGTCTCCACAGGTCAGAGAATGACCACCATGTGACCACATGACTCTGTTCAATTAAGTGCTAGTCAAACAGACTGTGGCCTTTATTTGGAGCTTTATGGATTACTGGGTGATCACACAATCTTAGTTCTTGATTTCTTTACACAAATCAAACAAACAATCAATATGACAGTCGACCCATGTCAGCTAAACAAGCAAATTTCACCGTTCTACAGTCAATAATATCCATTTCTAATCAAGTCGACTATTGTTAGTCTCAGCAACTGAATATCTGTTATCTGAATTTGAGGGTTTTCTTCTAATACTAGTCCCAACATTATCTTCTAAATGGCTTACTGGGAACTTAAGGTTTGAGAAATCCAGTGACATTTAACCTGCCACATACAGAGCCACATACACATATTGAGACCCAGTTTATAGGTGTAAAATAGAAAGATATAAAAATGCATGCAAAATAAACCTACTACAATAAACATACTACATACAAAAATACAATAGTGCAAATAATCATACTGCTGTAGTTTTAGACACATTGCTATGGTAATATATTATACTTGTTCCATAGTAAAGCCATGAATAGAAGTACATTGGACTAGCATGTACAAAATACCATCGTACATAATTATAGCAACATTCATAATTATAGCAACCATGATGTGATATTGCACCACTTACCAGGTGATATTGTTGTTTCTGTTCATATACAATGCAAGCACCATGGTATTCTTGGAAAAACCTTACAGCATGGCACATACACTTCAGTACTATCATATATATTACAGTACTACAATACTACCACGTAATACCATCAATGTACTATGGTATCACCTCAGGACTTTTTGTCTGGTCCACTTGTAAAACATGAAATATTGCAACACAACTCATGTCCACCCTTTTAAACTATTTTTAGACTAAGAGAGCTGGCAACTTGAGACATCCACTCACTCAAGGTCAAAAACCTAAGACAGAGTCGTACTTGGCATTCAGAGAATCACAGGGCCAACGTAATTACTCCATAGATAGTCTGTAGAAATAAACCCAAAATAAATAAACTGACCTTTTCGGCCCTAGCGAGGTAAAGCCACAGTCTTCTCCATGTGGTGAATTTTTTCCTGTCGCTGAAGTTGTGGGCCATCTCTTTGCTGGCGTACCGGGACACCAGCGGTGAGCGGTA
>NW_015559940.1:0-625 GCF_001515605.1 Sinocyclocheilus anshuiensis | reverse complement strand
TTGCTCCCCGCTGCCCTGGCAGCTCATGTGTCCTCTCCTACCAAGCCAACTACCAACTACCCAAATAAACTTTGAGTGCCTCCAAGAGTTTTTCTTTTTTTTTTTCACCAGACTTTAATTAATTGTCACAAAATCACCCAAGCCAATCACCCAAAAGCAAAATCACCCAAGCCACCCACACCGATCGTCCTCCAGTTGTTTGCCCAGCAGACCAGTAAATGTCCCAGTAAATCTTTGTCAGTCCGTCCTCGACTCTATACACTATTCCATGGGATCAGGCCACTCTGACACGTCACAGACCCTGTCGTTCCTCCCTAATTGCTACTGATGGTCACACATTTCCAGAGATGTTCGATGCTTTGTGCAAACCTGTCCTGACTGCGATACATACAGGACTCACAGCCATCTACAGCTCCTCTGCCCTTTCTTTGTCGCCCCTGGTCATCCCTGGGAGTAGATTTTATCACAAACACGCCACAATCTGAGAGCTTCCCCTATATCCTTGTCACCATTGAGACACGCACTCACGCACTTCCCTCGGGGGAATCTCCACCCCAAACAACTCTATAATATATAATTTTTTTTTAAAACATTTATAACAGCCCAAGCATACCTATATACATAT
>NW_015559939.1:0-507 GCF_001515605.1 Sinocyclocheilus anshuiensis | reverse complement strand
AGAAAAACATTGAAACTTGTTAATCTGATGCATCATCTTAAAAAATGGCCAGAACACATTGTGTCAGAGCACAGCCGGTCTCAAATTTTGTTTTTTTTTAAGTTTAACTAAGTTGGTAGAAAAGTTGAAAGTTAATTGTTATTTTTATACAGCATCATAAAAATGTTCTTGATACACGACACGGCAAATAATGTGAACCAAACGCTTTTTATTAGGGATGCTTACTTGGGACACAGTCTTGTGTTCACAGTAGTTGGTTGGAGCACAGTGGGTTTTGAGACATTTTTTGAAAGTTTGTAGAAAACTTGGTAGATAGAAGTTGAAACCAGTCGAATACTTGTATAAAATGATGGATGTATTATTAAAAAAACTTTCAGGACATGTGGCACAACAAATTGCTCTAATCCAAATTAAAGCACCACTTAAAAGTATTGTTTAAAAAAAAAAAGAGAGCGAAAATAAAATTGATGAACTCACTACTTGACATCATTAATATAGTTGGTTTGA
>NW_015559938.1:0-563 GCF_001515605.1 Sinocyclocheilus anshuiensis | reverse complement strand
ACTGAAGCATGTGCTGACAATGCAAAGAAGTGGGCAGGATTTACAGCAGCTTGAGTTGCTAACAAACTCATATACATTGTTATAGAACTAATAAATTTACACTCTCACAAATATAATTTTTTAGAAACAATTTTTGAATCATTTGTGTGACAAGTCATTTTTGTGGATATTTCACTGTTTCTTATCACAGTGGTATCAACACGAATGCAGCATCTGACAGAAGTCACTGCAGAAATATCCTCTTCACAGGTGTATTTCTCCCCCGTGCAGTTCTCCCACAGCCAACAGTGTCTGATAATAGGATATTTACTGAGACAAGTAATGAAAAGAAAAGTAATGTTCAGCTGGTCATGTGATCTCTGCCACCATAGAGACTCAGCTGCTCCAGTTACTGCATGTCAACAGAGCATCCAATCACTTCAATAGTTTCCAGCAAAGATTAATGACTGCCGTACACTCAATATTGCAGCACACTATAATATGAATATTATTAGGAATTAAGAATTAAGAATTTTCTGTGACTCATGATGGTTGAGCTGCATATGAAGAACAGAAACATAATT
>NW_015559937.1:0-802 GCF_001515605.1 Sinocyclocheilus anshuiensis | reverse complement strand
TTTAAGGGGGTCTGAATACTTTCCGTACCCACTGTATATTTCAGTGCTTTCTCTCATAATTATATCATTGGCTAATCACGTTCCTTTAGCGGCTCCGTTTTATGTTTTATGGTGCGTATTTTTAAACACCATATTTTAATTATTCTCAGGTTAGGTAAAGTCAAATCTGTCCTATATCATAAGCATCTGAGTTTTCATACATACAATAAATAGGTCACAGAAGACTTCTCCGTGGTCTGTTCTGCTCAAGTTTACACTCTAAAAAATGCTGGGTTGTTTCAACCCAACTTTGGGTCAAATATGGACTAACCCAAATATTGGTTTATATATAAATTTTTACATTAAATTTTTAACCCAAAAGTTGGGTTAGTCCATATTTGACCCAAAGTTGTGTTGAAACAACCCAGCATTTTTTAGAGTGTAGAAATCAGAGACTTTTGGCAGGCAAGCTTCTTGGTTTTAATTACATATAATTTTATTGACTACAGCTTAACTACTTTACATAACAAAACAAAACAACAAAAGCAAATAGTTTATCATTTGATGTATTTCAGTCGTCTATGAACAGCTTGTCGAGTTCTTGACACGTCATGTAATCCTCTCAGAATCTGTTTCTAAGACCCTTCGCCTCTTCGTTTTTCTTCTTCAGGATTCTTTCCCTTTGCTGCCTCCTGTGCTTTGTCTGCGATACAACATCTGATGGTAATGGTAATACTTATTTTCTTTCTTTTCAAAGCTCTTACTAATACATGTCTCTTCTCCATAGCCGCGGGAACGTATTTTGAGCTGGGGGGGCTGAGAA
>NW_015559936.1:0-483 GCF_001515605.1 Sinocyclocheilus anshuiensis | reverse complement strand
GCCATTGGGAGGCATTCCACCGGTCAAGATTCCTTGCTACACAAAATAATATAAAAGCATCTGATATTTCTCAGGTAAAATGTAATTTTTAATTATGAATCATTAAAAAAATTGTTGGTTAATTAATGCTGTCCCTCTCTTTACTGCTGGGATGGTTAGTTGAGTAACAAGATCACTGTGCATCTCGATTCTCACAAAGATGTGTTCTGTGTCCTAGTGTCCTTCCAAGTCCGTTCTGTGCATTCTTATAATTGAGAAACATCCAGTATGTCTGTATTTTTTGTCTTTATGTCACTGTTATATTTATGACAAGCATAGGTTGTCACACACACTGACTGATGCTGTTTTTAAATACTGTTTTCTTTAGATATTTTAACTATTAACTAATTCTATTAATTACTTGTCCTGTTCATCATCTTCACAGCCTCAGTTTCTCTCGACTTTCTAAACCCTTTACGGCAAAATATGCCAACGCCAAGCACA
>NW_015559935.1:0-1504 GCF_001515605.1 Sinocyclocheilus anshuiensis | reverse complement strand
TGTGTTACAAGTTCCAGACACAGCAAGTCATGTTAGAGCTTCAGTGCACAGCGTGCTTAGTTTAGAGCTTCTGTGAGCACTTATGCTGTGTTAGTGTTTCTGAGCAAATGAACAGTAAGCAAGCCCACATATGCTGCAAAGCTTTTTTCCCAATGAATTAAAGTTGGTTTATGCAATATTAAGAGTAAAGCTTGCCCACAGGAAGGATGTTTCTTACATATGAAATGAAATGTTATATGCAATGCAGAAAGAGCCTTTTCAGTGTGTTACAAGTTCCAGACACAGCAAGTCATGTTAGAGCTTCAATGCACAGCCTGCTTAGTTTACGGCTTCTATGAGCACTTATGCTGTGTTAGTGCTTCTGAGCACATGAATAGAAAGCAAGCCCACATATGCTGCAAAGCTTCTTTCCCAGTGAGAGAAAGTTGGTTTATGCAATGTTAAGAGTAAAGCTTGCCCACATGAAGGATGTTTCTTATGAAATTAAAGGTTATTTGCAATGCAGAAAGACAGATTTTAATGTGTTAAATCTTTTATGCACTGCAAGTTATGTTAGAGCTTCAATGCACAGAATCAGTAGTTTAGAGCTTTTTTTTCAGATTTTAATGTATTAGAACTTTTATGCATTTGAGAAATATCTTACAATATCTATGCAACATTTCATAAATGAGACCCCACATTTGTAGATTTATTGTGTTATTGTATGGTGTTCTGTTTCTGTAAAAGTTCCTGAGTCCGCTTTTATCCAGTCTTATCATCTGTTAATGTTTCCTTCTCTGTCAAGAATGTATTGCATCTGCAATTGTCTCCAACCACAGAGTTCGGCCTGTCTGTAAATATCTACATTTCTGTTAGGTTGTAAATGCAATTTACATTCATTATTCACTCCCCAAACAACTGCCACTATACCTTTGACAATGTTCTGAACAAGATTGAACTATCATCCAAGCATTCATTTGTGTGTTTACAGCTGAACTTAGTTTACTGAGAAAAAATAATTTGTTTAATAAATATGACATGGATGTTTTATGTTTTGCTTGTGGCCTGTTTGTTTCAGCCATTGCTGTTGCATCTGGAGCCTGATGAATTTTCATGGTGGTCCCAGGCTAAACCTTAGGAATCAGTTTTGAGAAAGATGAAGGGCATTTCATTCCACATGTGGAAGAGGTTCTGTCCTTCCTGGGCTTGTAGTGGTCTTATTCAGTTGTCCTAGCATCTTTATCTAAGTTAGGATTAGTGTTTGTCTTAGGGTTACTTGCATGTAATTATCCACTGTAAAACCCAACAAGTTAGGGTAACTCAAATCGTTTGAGTAAACTGATGGCTTAAACCATGTAAGTTTTAAAACTTTGCAGTTAAGTAATTAAGTGATTAATTAAGCGATGATTGTGCATTAGTGATGAACAGCTGCTGTTAACAAACAGAATCACTGAAGGAAAGAGAAACACAAGAACTAGGCCTACAACTGACTTCAACCACAGCCTTATGCCGAGTTCACACTGCA
>NW_015559934.1:0-1079 GCF_001515605.1 Sinocyclocheilus anshuiensis | reverse complement strand
TTTTTTTAGGTGAACTATTCCTTTAAATAATCAGGGTCAGTTAGGGTGAAAGTTCATGTTGACTTTAAAGGTTTTTCACTAATTACTGATCTGTTTATTATATAATGATTCTTAATGATTTACTAATGAAAGTTATTATAAAGTGCTGCCTTTTTAAAATAATCAATATCAAACTTTTCATTAACTGTCCCTGAACAATTGTTATAAAGCAGCTACTGCAATCTCTACATTAAGAAAATTAGAATAATAAAAAATTATTTGCTCATCCTCTCAGATTTATAGGTGGCAGGATCAAGGTGCACTTTTAAAACCTTTCTTGTTCATCTGTAATGCGTTCTTCCACAGAGCTTTCACACACTTGTGTAACGGCTTGTGTTTGCCAAAGGCTAAACTGCAAAGTGGGGACCTCAAGTTCCTGTTTATTTGCTGTGTCTTTTAAACATCATAATCAGGCAGGCTTGGATTCTGAATTTGTATGTAAATTGTGGATAAGCCGATTACAAGCCAGGCGGTGGCAGCGCAAACATTATTTATTTTATGGACCTTCAATTTTCTGAGCAGATGAGATAAAGGCAGAATAATATTATGTGGGTAATCATCATGCTGCATTATTATTACATTATAAAGACGTTTCTCATGTCGCGCAAGGTACAAGACTCTCTCCCCCTCTCTCTCTCCTAAAACCAATGTCATTCTGATTCTCATGAAAATGTGATGTCCACCTGTATGTGACTCAAATGTGTGAAAGTGAAATTTGCTGCATTGTTCAGGGTTTGTTACAGGGGTTAATTTAGTTGAGTTTTTGGCACAGAGGTTAGCAGATATGTTCCGCCCGTCTTTATGGCTGGAAATCCATTTGTGGTCACATGCCCTCATGTAATAGTCCATTACAAGTGGAAAATTTATGGTTCTCCTTATGTTAAATCTAATGTGGAATCATGCTAATTCAGGAAAAATGACCAAGAATTAAAGTCCCCATGAAATCAAAATTAAAGTTTTTTGGGTGTTAGTATCAATATGTATTATCAATATGTATGTTATCTATAAGGCAGTGTGCTCCAAAACAGTGACAAAATTCG
>NW_015559933.1:0-1425 GCF_001515605.1 Sinocyclocheilus anshuiensis | reverse complement strand
GTAACTGACAGTGCATTTTAAAAGTGTGCTCTATTATAACGACAACGTTTCTACAAATGCTAGACCCATAGAGTAAAATGTTCAACCAAGAAAAATATTCTGTTAATACTTTAAGTATAAAAGCAGAAACATAGACACATTGTTCCTTGAAAACAGTTATTCAAATGATCTAAACAGTTATATTAAATTATCTAACAATTTTCAGTTTCTCAAACATTAGCACCATCTCTGCTTCAGAATAACTTTCTGCTTACTGTACTTTCGAGCGTTTCCCTCAGTTTGGTGGCGACTCTGTGTTCGAGGTCCAGATCTGTTAGTAACATTTCTGTGTACATAAATATTCTCAGATTCCATTATTTTTCTTATGTCTTGCAGTATGTGTCCACAGATAAGCTGTGGTCTCTCAGAAAGTGTACCTTGTTTTTTAAATAGTGCTAAACTTACACAGGAAGTGGTTTCATTATCAGTCACAGGAAAATCTAGACTTTTCCCCCGTTTAAACTCTCTGTAGACTCACACTATAGGTTCAATGTATGTTGTACATTTATACAGCCAATGCAGATTTTTTTCTCCATGTTGGCAACCAGAAAAGCCAAAAAGAGGAATCTGTGATCAGTCAAATGGACTCAGCCTAAAACAGGCTAAAAACTGGACCTGTGTATTTTCATGACAACATCAGTGTTTTTGCAACCAAGTTGCAGTGACAGAGAGGAAAACAGAAGTAAACAGAGACTATGGGACGATGTCTTCCTTTATACAGCTATTAAACAGTACGTTACCATGCCTTCATGTTTACAGCCATTAAACAATGCTTAATTAAAGGGGTTGTGACATAGATTTTATATTTTATTTTAATATGCTCCTTGAGGTTTACTTATAATGTTTAATACATACATGCATACACACATACTGTATATGCAGTGGCCTAACTTTGTTTTAAAAAGTGGGTGGGACAGGAGTGATTTCAGCATGATTTTCAACATTCAGCAAGATTTCAAAAACAACAGATTCCAGCACCAGATCGCAAGGGGAAGTCGTGGCCTAATGGTTAGAGAGTCGGACTCGTAACCCAAAGGTTGCGAGTTCAAGTCTCAGGTCCGGCAGGGATTGTAGGTGGGGGGAGTGAATGTACAGCGCTCTCTCCCACCTTCAATACCACGACTGAGGTGCCCTTGAGCAAGGCACCGAACCCCCAACTGCTCCCCGGGCGCCGCAGCATAAATGGCTGCCCACTGCTCCGGGTGTGTGTTCACAGTGTGTGTGTGTGTTCACTGCTGTGTGTGTGCACTAAGGATGGGTTAAATGCAGAGCACTAATTCCTAGTATGGGTAACCATACTTGGCCACATGTCACTTCACTTCACTTCACTTCATCTCAATGAACAGAAACGAATGTCAGCTGGATATTTCAACCCTCATTCTGAAA
>NW_015559932.1:0-517 GCF_001515605.1 Sinocyclocheilus anshuiensis | reverse complement strand
TGTTATTCTTGTATACAACTTTGCTTCATGATATAAATTATATTATTATGCTTTATTACGAGTTTCATTTTATGTTCAGAATGTTCGCCTAATGCATGTAAAAGGTTTTTACAGGTTCAAAATATTCTTGTGCACGAAGCTGAAAAAGAGGCTAATTTATTTTTGATGTAATCTTCACTGTTGTTTTATAACAACTGTTTTACAAAATTGTTTTACAAAATGCAGGTGTGAGATATTCTGTCATGTAGGTTTACATCTGATCCATCTTCACTTTTATTCACTTGAGATGCTTTGCTGTCTTCTTAGATAATAAAGAGAGAGATCTGTCTTTTACTTTGTTTGCTTCAAGTATCAAACTTTTATTGTCCACTTTTGTTGTCTGCTGATTTTTACGATACAAATCGTTGCAATGCAACATTAGAGAAAATTAAGTTTCTACAATATTTAGTAGTAGCTTACCTGTGGTGACTGGTTTATGTACAGTGGGTACGGAAAGTATTCAGACCCCCTTCAGTTT
>NW_015559931.1:0-534 GCF_001515605.1 Sinocyclocheilus anshuiensis | reverse complement strand
ATCAAAATGTGATGATAATGCTTTTTTAAAAACAAATGTAATTTGGCTCAGTTTATTAATGTTTTTACTCTACATTTGTGAAGTTTTGGGATGATTCATGGAATTTTTAAAAATGTATACGAATAAATAAAAAAATATATTTATTTTTTTACTTTTTATGTAAAATACACTTTATAAAACACCCACATTCCTAATTTTAATTCATGGGGATAACGTGCCCAATGTGCCATAGCATAATGGGAAACTGTTTCCATCTACTTGAAAACAAACACTTTTAAAATGAGAAAAACTTGACATTTCAACTACAGCCACCACATGGCTCCAGAGCATTACTCAGTGGCTCATTTGCCATTTCCACATAGGTATAGATCTTTTCACAAGTTTTTTATTTAGATATATGTTAAGAGATTATGAAATCATTATTGTAATAATAAAAAATGACTGTCAAAGTTTAGCAGTTTTTTGTACTGAAGTATAATTTTTGCAATTATGTCAAACCTGTATGTAGTGTTATATGTGTGTATTAGTGTGTAT
>NW_015559930.1:0-1094 GCF_001515605.1 Sinocyclocheilus anshuiensis | reverse complement strand
CTGTGGAATAAAAATAAATAAATTACATTGATGTAGAGCATCCATCAGTGTATTGAATGCGCTTGCCTAGAAAAAAGGAAAAAGTCAAACTTACCTTGTTGAGTTAAAATCACTACAATAATGAACAGCCAAATGCTTTTTGACCCCATTGTTAAAAAGCCTTCTCACTGTAGGGGTGTATTCTTAATTATAATGTTATGTTTAATGATTGTTGAGCTGAATTGTGTGATAACATTATATACAGGTGAAGTGAAGAGTGAATTTGCATATGGCACATTTTTGGGCTGTATATAAAGTTCTGAAGTAACATGTGAGTGGAAATGTGAGGAGGTGTTACTGAAATGGCACTGTTGAGGAATTACATATGGAGTACAATTTAACCACATTTACTTCAAGTGTTTTGAAGTATCTTAATGTCTTGGCTCAGTTTTTGATTACATTTTTGTGATATGTTAGTCTCTATAATTAAATTTTTCAGACAAAAAAGTCAGGTTTTCACTGTAAGTTTCACTGTAAGGGACTCCCTCTTGTGGAAGCAATGAATCACTGCTGAAATGTACTATTCAACATTTAGTATTGTATTCATTATAACATTGTACAAAAACAATTCAATTTTTTTCATTCACAAGTAACTGTGTTGCTTTTCGGGTCCTCAAAGTAGAAATGTAGAAAGACAGTTAGTGTGTGTTTGGAAAAAAAAATGTCTGATTAATTTGTAACCAGAGCAGGAATAGCCCAGTTTTTAATTCCACTGGCGATTTCCCCCTTTAAGTTTTCACTATGATGCAGTTGTGCGTGCTGTCCCCTTTAAGAGTTTGAGCATGCGCACGAGAGAGAGAGTGTGCCATCAGAGGGAACAGAGAGAGCCCTTTGTCTAAGGGGACTCAGGTTCAAACCTTGACCCTACATACTGTATTGTCAAATAGCAAAATTGCACCTAAGATAATAATAATCACCTTGTATTTCTGTTGTATGGGGCATTAATGTTGCTCTCAACAAAAGTAAATAATGACCAGCAGAGCTTCACTAAATGCATCATTAAATTAGTACATATGACCAGTGTTGGGGAAAGTTACTTTTAAAAGTAATGCATT
>NW_015559929.1:0-562 GCF_001515605.1 Sinocyclocheilus anshuiensis | reverse complement strand
GTACTTCTAGCCATTGTTCTTATCATAATTATAATTCTAGTCATTGTTCTGGTTCTGATTTTAATTCTAGTAATTGTTCTGATTATAATTATAATTCTAGTCATTGTTCTGGTTCTGATTTTAATTCTAGTAATTGTTCTGATTATAATTATAATTCTAGTCATTGTTCTGGTTCTGATTTTAATTCTAGTAATTGTTCTGATTATAATTATAATTCTAGTCATTGTTCTGGTTCTGATTTTAATTCTAGTAATTGTTCTGATTATAATTATAATTCTAGTCATTGTTCTGGTTCTGATTTTAATTCTAGTAATTGTTCTGATTATAATTATAATTCTAGTCATTGTTCTGGTTCTGATTTTAATTCTAGTAATTGTTCTGATTATAATTATAATTCTAGTCATTGTTCTGGTTCTGATTTTAATTCTAGTAATTGTTCTGATTATAATTATAATTCTAGTCATTGTTCTGGTTATGGTTATAATTTTAGTAATTGTTCTGGTTACGGTTGTAATTCTAGTCATTGTTTTGGTTATGGTTGTAATTCTAGTCATTGTTCTGA
>NW_015559928.1:0-462 GCF_001515605.1 Sinocyclocheilus anshuiensis | reverse complement strand
CAAAACTGCTTTTGTTTGTCCCCTGGGGTTTTGGGAGTTCAATCGTATGCCCCAGGGGAAAACGAATGCTCCCAGTACATTTCAACGACTTATGGAGAAGTGTATGGGCGACATTAACCTCACTGAAGTCCTGGTATTCTTGGATGATTTGATCGTATTTTCTGAGACGTTAGAAGAACATGAAACCTGCCTTTTGCATGTCCTAAATCGCTTGAAAGAGTATGGACTGAAGCTTTCAGTACAGAAATGTAAATTTCTCCAGACCTCTGTTAGGTATTTGGGACATATTGTCTCACAGAATGGCGTGGAAACTGATCCTCAGAAAATAGAGACAATCAAAACCTGGCCAAGTCCCAAAACCCTCAAGGAATTACGTTCCTTCTTGGGGTTTTCTGGCTATTATCGTCGTTTCATCCAAGATTACGCCAAGATCGCAAAGCCACTAAATGACTTGACTGTCGG
>NW_015559927.1:0-2039 GCF_001515605.1 Sinocyclocheilus anshuiensis | reverse complement strand
TCAACAGACCTTGGTATTTCTAGTTACTTCATGATACTGGTATTTCATCTTCTCAGTTCCTGGCACTGATGTACGCTGTAAGGTTTTGGAATAATGATGGAGTACAACAATAAGAGCTACAGTTCTAAGACTGAATGGAAAAGAAATATATTTAGAAGTCCCCAAAATAATTCCTAGCAAATTCAGTTTAGGTTTGACTAATGTTATATCAAAGCAGACACTTTCTTTACAGAAAATAATAAATTAAACAAACAATTTTTCTACCACTTTTGACTACCTAAATTCATGTGCATTTCGAAAATGTTGAATAAGTATTGTATTTGGAAGATAATTAACTTTTATGTATAGAAATTGATTGTTTCTCATTATACAATTCAAATTAAAAAACAAGTATTTATTTATTTATTTGAAGAACGATTCAATATAACGCTGGACATGATGGTAATAACAACAGTATCGGGTACAGTCATTCTTTGTTATAAAAAATTGCAGTTTGTAAATTATAATTATGATCAATTTGTCAGTGCAATCCAGTTTTGGTCATTCTAATATTCAATATAGACATACACATGCACAAATGTGGTCACACTCACACATCGCATCTCAGCGGCGGAGTTATGAAATTACGGTAACACAAGAGCCAAACTACCCATTATGATATTTTAGAAATTTCGCTTTAATAGCTTCAACAGTCTAACAGACAAAACCGCCGTTTATTTATTTATTTATGTATTTCAGACTAAAGCTGTCATTAATTCATTAGAATTCTTGGAGTCCGTTCAGTCAGCAGTTATTATAACATGACATGAAGCCTGTTTGACAAGAGAGGCTCCAGCTGCACTTGGTAAATTAATTCTCTGACCATATTTATAATTCACCAGTCGTTCATCTGTATCAAGCGTATCCTTACCTGCAGATTAAATCCAAGGTGTTCTGGAGATGTTCAGATAAAAACGAACGCGTCTTCTTGTTATTTCAAAACACAAACAGTCATTACTTTCCTTGGCGACGTCACGATGACATGAAACAATGTAACAATATCAGAGCGCGAGATGAAAGAGCGCTCGAGACGCGCAGTGTGAATGACGACGGCCGTCAGCCTGTAAGATATTCAGTGTAGTAGCTTCCTGTTACATCATCACAGCTTATCCCCGCCTCAATGGCACACAGGAGCATTCTTTACACTGTTTGCTTTGTTATTTAAAATGATAAGGGTTGTCCTTGTTACTAGTACGGAGTAATATTTATTAACGTGTACTTGCTATAGGGTTAAAGGGATTAGGGTTTGTTTTATAATAATTTTCGTGTAAAAATATAGCTATATATATATATGTATATATATATAAAGCTATATATATATATATATATATATATAGCTATATATATACACACACACACACTAACGATGCCTATATATTTTAAAATGTATTTTTAAGCTTATATTATGATTTTTTTCTTCTTGTGCATTTTATGTGGATATTTGTAATTACACAGTAATTACTTTAGATTTGTGGGGTATAAACAACATTCTTGTTTTGAAGTGAAAAGTTAGACCCTCGGGGTAGGATGACCCCCATCTTATGTCAGTTTAACAAAACAGTACATACACAATAAAAAAACACTATATCAAATGCTTTACATTTTAAGCGCATAAAAAGTCACCTAATGGGGCAGAAAAACTCCAGCAGATTTTAATTTTAATAACATAATTAATTACAACCGTAATGAAACCACAGAAAGTTTATTCAAATACAATTGTTTATTAGGAGTGCATATAAAGGCATTTTAGCCACTAGTAGTGGATTTCAAAATGTCTTTTAAGAGTAACAGCTCCATCTTGTGTTGTAAGCAGTTTTATGCACTTTCTTTTTTCAAACCACCAAGAAGTCAAACAATAACTTTCACAATGGAATCGCTGCTCTATTGGTCATTTAAGTCAGTCATATAGGGGTAAGTGGTTCTCTTAGTGATGATCTGTTGGTCACATTTTATATTATTATTTATGTTAGACTCAACTTTCAATCACTGTGTCCTGGATT
>NW_015559926.1:0-547 GCF_001515605.1 Sinocyclocheilus anshuiensis | reverse complement strand
TCATCAGCACCACGATCTGAGTACATGCCAAATTTGAGAACAGTGCCACCTACAGGTCATGAGATCCAAATAACGGTCATAACTTTTGAAATATTTGTCAGAAAATCATGATCTTGGTGACTATTGATTACTTGTAGTTTTTCTGCTTGTTGTGTATGCTGTATGTACTGTACTTTCTATATTTGTTGTGTCTTCTATGCTTGGCCCCAAATTGCTTACAGCTGAATTTGGCGTTGGTTTAGTTTGATCAAGTGTAAATTGTGTTAAATCTAATTTTATCTTTCCTTTTTTTTTTTTGCAGCCGTTGGAAGACAGTGTGAAAAATGTAAGTTTTGGATTTTATTGTGTAATTTTGATGCTTTACCAATGTTATATTTAAAACATTTATTTAAGTCATTTAATTGTTTTATATTTCATAAATGTTCATATATGTTCACTTTACAGATGTTTGATTAAAGGAAATAATCACTCTTTTCTGTGCATAATAAATTTTAAAAAACAATTTTTTTACATAGAGAAAATTGATTGTTAACAGTAACATAAACAT
>NW_015559925.1:0-576 GCF_001515605.1 Sinocyclocheilus anshuiensis | reverse complement strand
AGTTATTTGTTTGTCAATCAATTAAATGGAAGTTTATTTATATAGTGCTTTTCACAATGCAAATTGTTGCAAATCAGCTTTACAGGAAAAATGTTCAGCCGCTTCGCCTCTGAAATGCTTCTGGTGTGAGTTGGCGCCACGTAGAGGCTGGAACATGATGTTATTTGTGACATCTCTGATTTAAAATTATTTATGGCATCTTTGGTAATATTGTTCATGAAACCCATACATGGAACCCATTCAATATGACTAAGTAATACATTGGAGAGCCACCCAAATGACTGCTCAGCCAAATACAGCAGAATCTAACAATAGCCAACCTGTCTGCCGTAGTCAAGCACTAAAAATTATTTTAACAAATTTGCCTTATCTTGAAATAGTGTAGACACTTAGAAAAAAAAAAGTTAAATAATGCTGAACACATTTGTGATTTAAATGCAAGATTGATTCAGTATATAGGCTACATGTCTTTGTTTTCAAATGGATTAATATTTTGGTGCTGCACTGTTGCATAATTAACTGATAGAAATTAATGATTTGTAATTCAGAAATAGATATCCGGTTTAAAGTTACACA
>NW_015559924.1:0-948 GCF_001515605.1 Sinocyclocheilus anshuiensis | reverse complement strand
CTGAATTTCATTTTTGAAAATGGGGGGAATTCCCCTCTTAGGTGTTTCTTGTGAGAGGGGAAGCAGCACGCACTGTGCTTTCACAGAAGAGTCCGCTACTGATCCGTGGCTGTTTACCACAAACACAACATTTATCCATTATTTTGATTTCAAATCCAAACATTGTCACTGAAAATGCTTTTTCAACATTGTGATTCTTTTTTTACACAGTACAATAATACAATCTCTCACATACATGTTTAAACTCAATAAATATAAGCAACACATTATTCAATGCTTTTTACTTTTGCATTTACTTCTAGATTTATATATTAAGTTGCTCAAGCAATTGGCAAACATTTAAACTACTTTTCTTACGTTAACACAAACTTACCATTGACAGAAATAGTAAACTCTACTGCCTTTTCTTTTGCATTGAAATCTTTATTACAAGCAATCCTGCGGTTCATAAAGAACTTTGTTTTCTTACCTCCACGAGTGCCATCTCTTTTTGCCTTGTTTATCTAAAAGTGCTATTTTCCTTTAAAACTAGCCAACAAGCCATATGTGTTGACTGTGAAACACAGTAGACTTTAATAATATGCATTTATGGTGTAATTACTACATTTTCGTGTCAATGCATGTTCATATTTACTGCAAACAATGCGCTGTTACTTGCAGCGCAGCAATAGACTCGTGTGGAAACGATCTCTGCACTGCTGCAGACGTGCCGCTACTGTAACGCACTGCCAGACAGCAACCGTGTGCAGTGAACACTTTATTAATCCGTTAACATGAGCGTGGAAAAAATACGCACCGCATACGCACTGCAAACGGAGTGTGTGTGAACTTGGCATTATGTGTGTGCGCTGCCAGTGGGCATGAGCGCACGGTCTCTAGGCGAGCGCTCGAGCGCTGAATGGTTTAAACACTGGCAAGAATTAAAAAGTAATGCAGTTTATAAACTTT
>NW_015559923.1:0-1299 GCF_001515605.1 Sinocyclocheilus anshuiensis | reverse complement strand
GCCTGGTTATCGGATCGAAATTCCCAAGAATGGAATGGCATTTCTTCAGTCCCCGTTGTCCTCACAGGTAGGGCTTGAGGTGCTTCAGTTTAATATTTGTTTGCGTTGGTGTCTGTGTTTTGTTCTTCATTTTCACTGTTTCAGTTCGTCAACCACGAAAAGGTCATCACTGAACCACATTCACAAATAATTTTACTTGTGTGACCTTTCTGAATGAAGCAAGATATTTAGAGAAAAACAATTTAGGCTAGATCTTTTTTAGGGTAGATCTAACGGGACTTGAATAGTTCGTGAAGCAAGTGTTGCATACTAGAATGCAAGTTTGCTAAAAGAATGCCTAAATAGCTGTTTGGCTATTTTTTTTTTGTCTTTTCAATAACGCACATGGACTTTCTGGCAGAAGACAAAAGAAGAGGCAGAGCAAGTAATTTCATTTTAATGAGTGACTGCAAAGACAAATATTTTTTTATTTGGAATAATGTGCACTGATGAACTGTCAGGAATGTGTATTAAGAGAGAAAATGGGGGTTGATATTGATTTCATGTTGACTTTGGCCCTGTCCCAAATGGGCCCCTTGCTAGCTTCCTTCGAGTTCACACTTTGGTGACGTCATGCCACATAGACTGTCCGGGAGTAGTCCAAATGACATTAGCTTTGTGTTTTAGAATAAATGGGCCGTTATTTCATGAAAATCTATAAGAGCTTTATTATTGCTTCCATGTCGTTTTGATTGTCATGGTCAACATTTATAGTTGTAATAACTAGAAAATAATAATAATAAATTCATTACATTTATGTACCACAATTCTGGATATTTCCATTCAAAGCAACTTTACACAGAGTTTTACAATGAATTCAGTTTGCTGATGAATTGTTCATACCTTCAAGCATACCAGTTATGACTGTTTTATACCATGTTTTCTCAAATGCAACAGACAGCTTATAAGCTATTTTTTAACGAAACTAATACTTTTATTCAGCAAGGGTGAATAAAATTGATCAAACATACACTGAAGACATGTTGCAATGGATTTCTATTTCAAACAAATGCTGTTCTTTTGAACTTTCTATTCATCAAAGAATCCTGAAAAAATGTATCAGAGTTTACAATAATAAAGCACAATCATTTTCAACATTTATAATAGTAAGAAATGTTCTTGAGCACCAAATCAGCATATTAGAATGATTTCTGAAGAAACATGTGACACTGAAGACTGGAGTAATGACTGCTGAAAATTCAGCTCATTGAACAATTTTTTAAAGGGGTCATATGATGCTTTTTAAAGATCATTATTTTG
>NW_015559922.1:0-497 GCF_001515605.1 Sinocyclocheilus anshuiensis | reverse complement strand
CAATACTGCATTTTTACTATATATATATATTTTTTATTTTTATTTATTTATTTTTTTTTATGTTTAAAAATAGTCAAAAGCAGTAATTTTTGTAATGTGCAGTTTAAAACAACTGTTCTGTTTTAATAATGATTAAATAATTAATAATTATTAAATGTATTTAATAGATTTTATTTCTCTGAAAAGCGGGCTCTTCAGTGTCACATGATCCTTCAAAAATCATTCTAATATGCTTGAATACATTTGCGCTGCTTAATGTTTTATTATTATTAAAAAAAAATGTTTTGTGGAAAACGTTACTTTTTCAGGATTATTTGATGAGTAGGCTTAAAAGAACATAATTTATCTGAAACAAATCTTTTGTGACATGATAAATATTGTTGGGTCACCTTTTGATCAGGTTAATGTGTCCTTACTGAATAAACATATATTATTTTCTTTAAAAAAAATAAAAATAAAATAAACAATGAATCAAAACTTTTAAGTAGGTTGACCAC
>NW_015559921.1:0-606 GCF_001515605.1 Sinocyclocheilus anshuiensis | reverse complement strand
GACATCAGCTCTAGCTCCCAAGGCTTACAGTGCTGCAGGCCAGACTGCCTCTGCCTTGCATGCCATGGCCATCCTACAGGTACATTAGACCAAGGTGTTGAAAAAGCAGCACAAGGGTAGTTCTGACACAGGGTTGATGCAGAAGTAGCGTTCAGTGACTGACTTCGCTCTCAGAGCGATGAAGGTCACAGCGCGGTCCCTTGGGCAGGTGATGTCTACAATTGTAGTCCAGGAGCGCCATCTCTGGCTGAACCTGGCTGAGATGCGGGGTGCCGACAAAGTTCGCTTTGTTGACCCCCCTGTCTCCCAGGCTGGACTCTTTGGTGAGACTGTTGAGGGCTTTGCCCAGTAGTTCTCAGCAGTCCAGAAGCAGACGGAGGCAAACAAGCACATCATGCCTCGGCACTCGATGACTGGCTGCTACTAGCTCACTCATGAGATCTGTTGTGTAAGCACAGGGATCAGGAGCTCAGTTAGCTGGGGCTTTAGGTCAACTGGGAAAAGGGCAAGCTCTCCCCTGTGCAGAGCATCTCTTTTCTCGTATGGAGTTGGGCTCGGTCAATATGATGTCACGTGTCACAAGCAAGCATGTCCAGTCAGTGTTGA
>NW_015559920.1:0-649 GCF_001515605.1 Sinocyclocheilus anshuiensis | reverse complement strand
CTTGTTGCAGTGGAGCAGAGGTGGGCGGCCCAGTTGGCAACATTTAATTTGACTTTGAATCTACATAACCCATTTGTTGCTCTTGTTGTATTTGAGTTACAACAGTTATTGATACAGTTCAATTTGGTTTGAATGTTTGGTTTTGGGTTTATTGTCTAGTCCGCCCGGGTACTTGAATCAGCAATTGGGCCGAAAGAAATAGTCTGCCCTTTGGGCAGACTAGTTTCTTTTCATTTTTTTGTTTTGTATTTTGGTTGTTTCCCCCATTGTTTATATATACTTTAAGGACGCTATATGCTTAGTGTTTAAGCAGAGTTGAGCTATTTTTGCATGTAATTTACCTTTGATGAATTGTGTGAATCACAAGGTTTTTGTATTATGAATTTATTTAATGAGTTTTTTTGTGTGATTTTTTTTTGGTATGGTTTGATACTCTTGCTTGGTTAACTCAAAACTCTGTCCCAGTCAGAAGTCAGAGACGTAGAGAATGTATTGTGATTTATTTTTGTTTGTTTTTATAATTATATAGTTTTTATCATTTTTTATTTTATATCTGTTTTAAATCAGTATTTTATGCACATTTACGGTGGCAGAGAAGTGCAAGACAAATCAAATTCTGAAAACAAAATAACAAATTACAAACGCAAAT
>NW_015559919.1:0-1141 GCF_001515605.1 Sinocyclocheilus anshuiensis | reverse complement strand
ACGTATGAAAAAATCTAGATCCAGCTGAGAACTGATCTATATTTCCATCCATGTAATATATGTCATATGTAGCAGGAGTTTCCTGAAATATTCCTCATCTAAAGTCGCAGCCCTATGTGTGCTGACACTCTTCCTCCCAGACAGCACTTGTTTGCCTTCTGTTTGTGAAGGCGCTGTAAAATCAATTAAAGTCACAGTCCATCATCTGCACGTCTGAGCTTAGCTGAACCTCACGCTAAAGAAGAGGAATGAGACTCCACTGCCCTCAGCCTCTGTTACCGCGGCACCTGATATCTCTCTGTTTCAGACTGATTTACTATAAGAGCCGTGTCGCCAGCCTTGATCTTAGCCATGCTAACAGAGCGACGCAAATTAGCTCATAGTTATGGGTTAGTGAACCTGCGCAGCAGATAGCCACGCTTCGTTGCATCTATGAAGTCAGTCAGGCAACAAATTAGTGGACACGCCGTGAATTAGTGAATAATTTCATTAGGCTGTCAGCGAGCAGGAGAGGAGTTGCAGCGGGGGGTGGGTTTCAGTGTCAGCTGAAATACGTCCGAAAGGGATGATTTCAAAATAAAAACAGTGTGTTTAAAAGACAAAATACAGTGTTAGCTCACCAATGATCTAGCGCTTAATGCCTAAGACTGACTTGTTTCTGTTCTAGCCAGTAGGTGGTGACATGTGACTGTCTTTATGATTGGGTCATTTACTCAATCAATTTATTCAAAACACTAATTGATTCAGAAATGAATTAAATGAGCAAGTTATTGAATCACTCGCTCAACCGATTTGTTCCCAAACACTGATTCATTCAGGAACCAGTGGGTCTCATTCACTAAGTGTGTGAATGCAAGAATTTGTGTGTGAAATCTGCAAGCGAACCTTTCACAAAACAAACCAAGATTCACTTATAGCTTTATTATACATTTACGAAAAAATGTAGGATCTGTAACCACAGCAGAGGTGGGGGTAAGTCACACATGTTCAAATCTCAAGCAAGTCTCAAGTCCCTATCATCAAGTCCCAAGTAAATCAAGTCTCATTGCAAACAAACCAAGAAAGCCAAGTCACTGGCTTACCTCAAGCAAGTCAAGTTGAGTTACAGTACCAAACAGAAACAAGTATATTTTATTTTTGC
>NW_015559918.1:0-460 GCF_001515605.1 Sinocyclocheilus anshuiensis | reverse complement strand
ATACTATTAAAGTGTTTATTAATTGTCTGAATATGCTTTGTTTTTATATTTGAATTTTAACAATTTTATGTGACTTTGTGGTTTTTTTATTTTGTTTCTATTTAGCTTTAATTAATTTTTCAGTTTTAGTAAACATTTTTTGTACTTCAGCTTAAACTTATTTTATTTCATTTACTTACCAAGGCAACATTTAAAATTTTTGTTTATTTTTTTTAAAGTATAAATAATAACGGAATTGAATCAAGATTGAGCTGAATAACGACACCACTGTCTTCCGTAGAGCCGCTCGCAGCTGAATTTGAAGTCATTTCATAGTTGATGAATTCTGAAAAATTAACACGTTATTGTCCTGTTTATTACTGCTTTGGAAACAATCTGCATTGTATAAAGCACTAAACAACTAAATAAGACAACAGAAAACCTTTCAGTATTCGGAATACTAAACACATGGAAACATACT
>NW_015559917.1:0-2529 GCF_001515605.1 Sinocyclocheilus anshuiensis | reverse complement strand
AAGTCGCTTTGGATTAAAGCGTCTGCTAAATGACTAAATGTAAATAATTCTGATATTATTTCAAGCACAGACATCGATATTGGCTCCATGGCACGTTTATAGTAGTTAAATTGTACTTACCCTTTCATATTGAGAGCAGGTTTTTAGGATTTGCTCCATAGGTAGCACTTCTGGGGTTTTTTTTTGTGTGTGGTGTTGTAAGAAAATTCTACATCACTGGCACATAGAATTTTTGATCTGAATGTGAATATTATGTCGTTATTCGTGGCATGCCACTGTGAGGGTCTCATTTCCAAATTTTCCAGCTTGATGGGTTTCCTAGAAGTTGTATGAATAGAACAATTCTTAATTCTTTTTCTTAAAAAAAAAAAAGAAGAAAAAAAAGACATTTATGTTCCTTTAAGAAAATTTACTCTGGTTTTTTATAGTAAAAAAGTGCAGAAATCTTTTTTTTGTTGCATTGATTATTATTTGTATAAACACATTTAAAGCTATTATATATTAAGATACGTTGGCGAACGTTGGTGCTGGAGAGCTGCAGCCCTGCAGACCTTTGCTTTAATCCTAATCAAACAAACCTGAAAAAGCTAATCAAGGTCTGAAGGGTTACTAGAAAGCTACAGGCAGGTCAGTTTTAGTTAGGGTTGGAGCTAAACTCTGCAGGGCAGCCGCTCTTCAGGACCGGAGTTTGCCACCCCTATTGTAGATGTAAAGTGTCAGTAGAATTGCAATTCCATTAAATTTCTTTAAATTACTTTTGAAAATACTATTACATTTTATACAAGACAAAAAAAAAAAAAGACAACATTTGGATTTGGCTTAAGAAAGCTTGATCAGATAGTTTAAAGTAGTTTTAACAGGTTTATTTTGGGTGGTATTTAGGTAGTTGCTGGAGTACTTTGTGTGTTTACTAGGGTATGGCTATGTGGTTGCTAAAGTATTCTGTGTGGTTGGTAGTCTTACCGATCATTTTCTGCAGCTTTGAACTGATTATGTAACTCAGGTCTGAACACTCTTATTTGCGAGAAAGCGTGTTTTTGTTGAATTGAAGCATCAAAATACTTTTTTTGGGGTCCTTGTTTCAGTGGGCTGACGTTGTGAATGTATCCAGATACATTCTGAATTTCAGTCTTGCTTGTACTTGCCATCTATAAGAAATAAATATGTAGAATGCACATTAAGATGAAAGAATAGGATTAACCAACGTAATCTAATATCAGTTTGTATGTGTTTTATGGCGTGGCTAATTTGTATGAATTCATATAATTTGAATAGTTGAATCAAAGAAAAGTTTTCAAGTTGTTTAAACAAGTTATATGAAAATGTTGTACACGTTTTATAATTTAGGCATCACATATAATATGAATTAGTTTATATGAGATCAACATTTGTATTTACGTAATTTCATATAACATATAGTTTAAGAAAACATGAAATATTTTCAGGAATATGTTAAATGAACTCTGATTATAAAAATGATTTGGTAAGAAAACATTAAATATTTTCAGGAATATGTTAAATGAACTCTGATTATAAAAATGATTTGGTAAGAAAACATTAAATATTTTCAGGAATATGTTAAATGAACTCTGATTATAAAAATGATTTGGTAAGAAAACATTAAATATTTTCAGGAATATGTTAAATGAACTCTGATTATAAAAATGATTTGGTATAAGTGTAGACCTACCTGGAAACTACCAGTATAGTTTTCAGATTTGTTCATCTGATTGTTTTTAAGAACTGAAGGTGAGTTTTATACTTTCAATCATACAATGTAATTGATTGCTTAATTATTTATGAAACCTCATTAACATTTATTATATTTAATTTCATGTCTATATAACAAATGCTTTAGGCCTTATTCAATTTGGTATGGTACTGAGTAATATTATTAACTTCAATATATTCTTAATATGTAAAATAATATTTGTTAGTTTGATGTTTGGTTTGTAAATTTGTAGTATTTAATTGCAAATGCTTGACCCTAATTAGTGTAATGTTGTTACATCATTTCATGATCATGTGAGATTTTATAAAGTTCAGAAATGAGGTGGAGTCATTGCGTGTGCGTGTGGGGTTGTGTGTGTGGTTGCGTGTTGATTTAAGTGATATGCAAAGTACAAAGTGTCTGACTTGTGTGTTTTGTTTTTATCAACTTTTCTAAATGTAATGTTCAGATCTGGGTTTTGCAATGTGCAAGACAAAACACAGTTGCTATATAATGGTAAGTCACATACAAAGATGAGGGCAAGGACAAACAAGCACAAACTGGATGCTAAGCTAATACAGCTTATGGCTGATAGTATAATCAAACAGCCTGATAACTTTAAATATGATACATTTGTTGAAGAGATTTTATACACATACTTACAAACCTAGAAATTTTTTTACTGATGCATTTACTTTAGTACTTAATTTTTATGATACAATTGTATGTGTATATAAGGCAGAGAAACTGGGAGGAGTTTTTCTTGTGTTGGTATTATATGGAGTGCCACAAGGATCTGTCCTAGGTCCTCTGCTATT
>NW_015559916.1:0-443 GCF_001515605.1 Sinocyclocheilus anshuiensis | reverse complement strand
AGATAGACAGACAGACAAACAGATGGATGGATGAATAGACAGACAAAAAGACAGACACAAAATAGAGGGATAGACAGATAAATAGATAGATCGGTAGACAGACAGACAGACAGATGGATAGACAGACAGAAAACAGACGGATAGACAGAAAGACAGACAGACAGATGGAAGGACGAACAGACGGACGGATGCATGAATAGACAGACAGAAAATAGATGGATAGACAGATAGATAGGTAGACATACTGACAGACAGACAGACAGATGGATGGATGAATAGACAGACAGACAGACAGACAGACAAAAATACAGAAAATAGATGGATAGACAGACAGATAAACAGACAAGACAGACAGATGGATGGATGAATAGACAGACAGAAAACAGATGGATAAACAGACAGACAGATGGATACATGAACAGACAGACAGAAAAATAGATGGA
>NW_015559915.1:0-768 GCF_001515605.1 Sinocyclocheilus anshuiensis | reverse complement strand
ATTCCTGTGTTATTAATGCGTTATTACTGAATTATTACTGTGTCAGTCCTGTATTATTCCTCTGTTATTAATGCGTTATTACTGAATTATTTCTGTGTTATTACTGTGTTAATCCTGTATTATTCCTGTGTTATTAATGCGTTATTACTGAATTATTTCTGTGTTATTACTGTGTTAATCCTGTATTATTCCTGTGTTATTAATGCGTTATTACTGAATTATTTCTGTGTTATTACTGTGTTAATCCTGTATTATTCCTGTGTTATTAATGCGTTATTACTGAATTATTTCTGTGTTATTACTGTGTTAATCCTGTATTATTCCTGTGTTATTAATGCGTTATTACTGAATTATTTCTGTGTTATTACTGTGTTAATCCTGTATTATTCCTGTGTTATTAATGCGTTATTACTGAATTATTTCTGTGTTATTACTGTGTTAATCCTGTATTATTCCTGTGTTATTAATGCGTTATTACTGAATTATTTCTGTGTTATTACTGTGTTAATCCTGTATTATTCCTGTGTTATTAATGCGTTATTACTGAATTATTTCTGTGTTATTACTGTGTTAATCCTGTATTATTCCTGTGTTATTAATGCGTTATTACTGAATTATTTCTGTGTTATTACTGTGTTAATCCTGTATTATTCCTGTGTTATTAATGCGTTATTACTGAATTATTTCTGTGTTATTACTGTGTTATTCCTGAGCTATTACTGAGTTATTCCTGTGTTATTACTATGTTTTTCCTGTGTTATTTCTGTT
>NW_015559914.1:0-1166 GCF_001515605.1 Sinocyclocheilus anshuiensis | reverse complement strand
TTCAATAAGAAGGATGTGAAGGAAAAGAGAAGAGGAAGAGATGGACGGAGGAGGACGTTTTCTGGCAGCGTCAGGTCAGCGTTTGCGCTGCGTGTCATGTAGGTGGGTAGCTGTGGATCGGACGCTGGTGACGGAGGGAGCACGATAGATGGAGAGACATTACTGACACGCTGAGCGTAACAAACAGAGACAGAGGAGGACAACAGATATCTGAGCGGAGCAGACAGCCGCAAGTACAGACAGACAGCTGAGAGTGAGACACGCTGCAAAAGTTTTACTTGCTCTCTGAGACCAACTGCATGAGACAAAAGTGGAGTACGCTTGCAGAGAGCTGTCAGTTAAATGAAGCTAGCGCACCTACTGTACGCCTGGGTCTGAAAACCTTCTCAGGCGGTGTACGGTGGTGGGAAGATATCAAGACACGACCGAATCCAGTGTGTGCAGAACATCCTGTCCACTGAGACTCCTTATGAAGAGCTGAGATACAAGTGCACATTAAACTTTTGCTTCGTCTTCTCTAAAGCTCACTTCAGTTAGTTTGAGATCATCAGACATGACGATGTGCTGTGTTTGAAAGCCGGTTTCCATCTGTATTTTCATACAGAACTGTTTTACGTTGTGTCAGTTGTTGGTTAGCAAATGAGTTAGGCTGCTGGCTTTGTTTTCAGACACAGTTTTGGTTTTGTATTTTTATAAAGGGCATTTTCTGCCTTGCGGATCTAACCTTATGATGGATTTATTAACTTTATGACCAAGCACAAAGACCTCTGAAATCAAAAGGGCGTTTTGTGGCTTTTAGATTAGTTCTGTTAGATTTAAGGTCATCTAAAAGCTAGTGTACTGCTAAACATTTATAAAATACGCTACCGTTGAGAAGTTTGGGGTCAGAATTTTATTTTTATTTTTTTCAAAAATTAATAATGTTATTCAGCAAGGACACATTAAATTGATCAAAAGTGACATTAAAGACATTTATAATGTTAAAAAGTTTTCTATTTCAGATAAATGCTGTTCTTTTGAACTTTCTATTCATCAAAAAATCATGAATAAATAAAAAAATTAAATAAAAAAAATATTAGACAATTGCACAATTGTTGAAAAATATATTCAAATAGAAAACAGTCATTTTAAATTGTAACAATATTTCACATTATTACTGTTTTACT
>NW_015559913.1:0-1894 GCF_001515605.1 Sinocyclocheilus anshuiensis | reverse complement strand
AACATGAACACTGACACAGAAGCTAGGATAGGTGTGGTATGTGTTTGGTATGTGTCATCATTACATTCTTATTGTTATTACATCATTATTATTATTACTTTTATTATTATTGATATTACTGTTGCCGTCATCACGAGGTATTAATGTTATCATAACCATCTTTAGTATTATTATTATTATTATTATTATTGTTATTATTATGCATGTTAGTACTACCTAATACTACTGCTATTATTCAGATTGTCTTTGCTTATTATTATGCATGCTATTACTACTTAAATACTATACTACTACTATTATTCAGCTTGTCATTGCTGTTTATTTTCATTGCTGTTATTATCATTGCTGTTCTACTGCTGTTTTTGTGTTCACCGTACGTTTTATGTTTTGCACTCTTCATTAAAAAAAATAATAATTATGAAATATTATTAAAAAATATTACTGTAATATTTTAAATTGAATATTTTATAGCAACAAATGCTTTTAAAAGCATTCAAAATTGGCATAAAAGGCTCAAAAATATTTTTAAATCTTACCAAATTTTAAACAGTAGTGTAATATGTTATATTTTATAAAACATTATTTAAAATTATTTACTGTAATATTTTAAATTGTATATTTTATGGCAACAAATGTTTTTAGAAACATTTAAAAATATTGGTTTTAGGCCAATATTATATGCAATACTATGAAATATTTATGCGACTATCAAAAAAAAAAAACATAATTCAAGATATTTTCTTTATGATTCGGTAGATTATTTTCATGTTGCATGTTAAAACTAAATATACAGCAAGTATTGGATGACTGCAATGTTCTTGTAACAGCTCTGTGAACCTGTTAATGAAAAACCTTGGTGATTTTGTTATTTTCAGATCATTAAAAAGTGAAGATATCACACTTAAAGCAGCGTTCGCTCTTCTCTCTCTGATTGGAAGCGTATGTCTGATCGGAATCTCTTTTCCTGCAAATATTCAAGCCGGGAACCCCGGGACAATCACAGCATGTCGTATTCTGGACTTGCTAGTTAAGCAAATACAATTAACTCTAAATTAACAAGCGGCCGTAAGTAATAGTTTTATCGCCACCCTAGAAGTAAATCTGTCTGGTTTTCGGCATGGGTGCTAAATACAAACATCTCCTGCAGCCAAACTAGCGGAGACAACACAGCAGGAACTCTGGGATTTAGGACACGTGCGGCTTCCAGATCCCGTCCGCACACGCTTCTTTTGCTGATCGCTTACGTATGCAGGTCGTGTGATGTGTAACGAAAGACCAGTTTGATTTGGTGTTTACAGATGGCGCTTTTATCCTCACCGGCCCGGATGGACCGTCGTGTCATGGCCGTTCTGAATAACATCTTACTAATAAACCCATCAGCCCCCCCCACACACCACACACTGGGTCTTTACCAGCAAGATGAGGAGAAAACATGAAAAAGAATATTTTCTCTTGTGACACTTCAAGGAAGAGAAGTGTTTGAAGAACTGGACCGGAGCGCTGGAACGGGTTTGATGAAAGAGACTTGGACGTGTTTAGTGCACACCTACACTCAATCATGCACATATTTTAGTCCCATATTGTCCTCGCTTGAACTACACTGTGTGTTCTGACATAGTGTGTAGTACATACTACATCCAAAGCATGTAATATGCACTAGAGCATGCATGACTAGACATTATACCAGTCAACTAGTCATCCAGAAAATAGATGACTAGTAGGCAAGTCAATGTTCACCTTATGTAAATGACATCATGCAACATCAGCGGTCTGATGACCCTGAAAACTCCATGGTTCACTTATAACATGCTTATAAATCTACAAAAAATGAATGAAAATACACAAAAAAATTGTGACAGTGCTTCCAAAATAATATAATATAATAAATAATGTA
>NW_015559912.1:0-882 GCF_001515605.1 Sinocyclocheilus anshuiensis | reverse complement strand
GTTGAAACGGTTGGAGGAGTTCTGTTATCATGCTAATATCGCACTCTTATCAGCCAATCAGAATCAAGAACCAGATAGAACTGTTGTATAAATGTTGTTAGAACATAAGTCAAATAAGTAGATCGATAGATGATAGGTTTTTTTTTTTATTTAGTTTTTTTTCCAGCAAAATGTAAACTATACTATTTTGATTTTATGTTCAATTCTTTACCCAACAGCTATTACAAAAAATATAATGATATTTGAAATTTCAGTTGCCTGTGATATATTATGTATATATATATATTTCAAAATGGATGAAAATCACGATGCTTGCAGCTGTTCCTGTTTGCTTGTCAACAACATTTTTTTTTGGACTTGAACTTTCAAGCAATAATTGGTTCTATAAGGATTTCTAATATAGCTACTATACAGTGCTAGAAGGGCAATTGTTACCTTAAAGTAACTATTTCTACCTGATTTAACCCATATTATTATTATTAGTAGTAGCATTAGTAGTAGTTTTTTGGGGTATAAAATGAACTTTTCCACGACATTCTAATTTATTGAGATGCACCTGTATGTAGCTTGATTCATAGATGTTAATATATTTATTTAACCCTTTCACTGGTGACTTTAAAATATTCTAGCAGTCCCCCCAGAGTGAGTTTTTTTAGGCAACCGTTATTTTAGAACGTTTCCCCTTATTGTTTCCATGGCAACGCGTCATGTTTGTCACATGACACACCGCAGCCACAATAACACTGTATGACAGATGGATCGCTTTTATTTCGGTTTTCCTTTGTTATTCTAAATATTCATAAGCTTTCTTACCATATCATCAACTATCTGACATTACGATTCACAAATATGTGTAAATGAGTGTGTTTTGTCATTTAAAAA
>NW_015559911.1:0-1081 GCF_001515605.1 Sinocyclocheilus anshuiensis | reverse complement strand
AATTTTCTACCTATTAGATTGTGTTTTATTAATGTCTACACCTACACGTCTACACGTAATTGTTGTACAGTGTGATAAAAATTACGCTATATTGAAGTTTTTGCTGTATGCCATCTAGCTCTAACCGGATATACTTTAATGAAAATTTACAAAAACTAAAAATATTTATAATTTATAAGAAAACAAAAGACAAAGCAAAACAAAACACAAAGCAAAGAAAAGAAAAACAAAACAAAAAGCAAAGCAAAGCAAAGCAAACAAAAACAAAAAACAAAAAAAGCTAAGCAAATGAAAGCATAGCAAATCAAACAAAAAACTAAACAAAAGAAAATCAAAGCTAAACAAAGCAAAGCAAAGCAAACTCCACCCTATAAATGCATGTTTGGTAGTACAAATATGTGTGCAGATTGTTTGTTGGGGAAGTACAAAAAAGCATTAACACCCCACCAATAAAATCACAATCTCATTCATATTAATGCGCAAGAAAGAAAGCAGATTGGCTCATTTCCAGCTGACTCAAAAGCAGGCTGTGTTAGCATAACCAGGGGGAAACTACAGGCAGAAACTATTTCACGCTTAGGCAGGGTGTCTAACAAGAAGGAAGATGCATCCAAATGAATACAGATCCCTTGAAGAAAAGAAGAAACGGAGTGATTGAGGGATGCTGAGGAATGCAAAGATGTGTGTGTGTGTGTGTGTGTTAGTTAGCTCATTGTACTCACTATTGAGAATTACACTTAAAGACACTAATGATGTTCTCTTTCTATGCCACCAGACAATGCAATTAGCATCAAATCAATGTTTTGGATCCCTGAGAGTCATTATGCCCTTAACGTTTTCCTCTCTTTATTAGGGCCCGAGCACAGCGGTGCGAGGACCCTCTTGGAATTGCTCCGTTTATTATTATTAGGGCCAAAGCCAGAAAGGCGCAGGGCCCTATTGATCCCTTAAGAATTATTATTTTTTATTTATTTTGTTTTTCAACCTTCCGGGGCTTTTTGGGGGCCTTAACATATTCAAAAACTCATTCAAATTCAAAATTTGCACACGCGTTGGAACCTGCGGCCATTAGGATGCCGCA
>NW_015559910.1:0-457 GCF_001515605.1 Sinocyclocheilus anshuiensis | reverse complement strand
GAAAAGTTAGAACAATCAAACAACTCCCTTCTAACTACTGTTAAATGTTGAAATGGAAGAGGTAATAAAAGAAAACAAAATAATGAAAGAAACTATACTGGACATTCAAACAAGAAGCATGAGGGACAACCTGATTTTCTCCGGCATTCCCGAACATCCATCCGACAATCCCGAAGCAATGATTAGAAACTTCATGGAAACTAAACTCAAACTTTCTACAGACACTGTAAACCAAATCACATTCCACAGAGTTCACCGTCTTGGATCTCGTTCAAACAAAAAACCCCGACCAATCATCGCTAAACTGGAACATTACAAACACAAAGAACTCATCAAAAGCAAGGCGAAAGAACTGAAAGGCACAAACTACGGACTAAATGATCAGTTTCCACGTGAAATAAACGAACGTCGCAAAATTCTCTACCTCATCATGAAAAGACATAGACAGAACAATGAA
>NW_015559909.1:0-572 GCF_001515605.1 Sinocyclocheilus anshuiensis | reverse complement strand
TTTGACAGTTTTTAAATGGTATATTGATTTTACTTCTAAAACTGTACAATTAACAGCATTTTGCTGTAAAATGATATGAAATGTCTGGTTAGATCTTTTACAATTTATTATAATAGTATGGGAACTGTTAACCTATATATTAACATTATTTTTCATAAAGTTTTTACAATATTTTACAGTTAAAATTACACTAATTTTTACAGTGTACCAATAGCATGTTTAGGCAGCATGCAAACCACGGGGGTCCCACGGGGGAACGGGACTGCCACTGATGGGATTTCCACTAAGCAGAGCTTCTTGCTTAGTGCCCTCAAAACTCTAAACATGCCCCTGACGGCGACTCGTATGATATTGCTCATATATATGCTATGTTCTTGCATGTGTGCTTTTGCCATCTAATTCTGAAAAGATTAGTTTGAGTTCATTTGACATGGGACTCTCTCTCTCTCTCTCTCTACATATTTAAGTTAAGTCTACTGGTAATTTTACATTAACATGAACACATGAACAACGTCCACAACTGAATAAAGTCATAATTTTATGAAACAAATTATAATTTTCTTTTGAGTGCT
>NW_015559908.1:0-1237 GCF_001515605.1 Sinocyclocheilus anshuiensis | reverse complement strand
TTTCGTTTGAAGGCCTCAGACTGCACCCACCTGGTACAAATGAAACAATTTTATTTGCAAATGAATGTGACCATCGAAAATTAGATTATAATCATTTGTATTCACTCCAAATTCAGTTTTGCTTGTAACCGTCAAATAAATAAATAGATTGTAAAAAAAAATGTAAAATGGTTTTATAAACTTTAACGTGAAAAAAATTAATATCTATTGTAGATGGCAGCATGCTTTGCTGGACCTGACATTTAATGATTTAGCTAGTTTGAATAAAATGTAATAAAATAAAGTGTTATTAATAATTAAAAATATGTTTATTAATATATTAATAAGTTCATAAAGAATTGAATGTATATAAATGATGACATCAAATACCTTATCCCCAAAAACTGGTTGGCTTGTTTTCATCTTATTTACCTTGTAGTCACATTCACAAATCAGTTGGGCAAGAGGGCAGACATGGTTGCCCCATGGATTTGCCTGCTTAAGTGCATATTAAAATAAGTGTCATTCTGGGTACATTCAAAGGCATTTTCCACACATCCACAAAATGTCAGTCTTTCAAATGGATATCAGCGTGACACCCTGCAGTGAAGTTTAAAATATTTGTGTGTGTGGGGAAAAAAAAAAAACATTTGTTTTACCCCTCCTATTATAGACACGATCTTGCGCACACACAGAGCCTTTTAATTAAGATTGTATGTATTAAGATGACTCCCCCTCCGAGCGATCATTATAATTGTGTTTTACTGGCCTTGAAACTTGTTTAGGCAAGGATCTAGGCTTTATTACAATATTTTTCAAAAGTCTTTCAAGCAAAGACTGTTTTGATGACGTGCTTTCACTCTACACGTGACTCTTTTGAGAGCATTCTAATGCTTGTTAATGAGAGATTCCCACTTTCATTTGAACACAGCTTTCATTAGTTAAATGCCTGCTCCTTGGAGGACGCAATATTTTAATTACCAAGAGGCCGTTCATAATTTTGGCCACTTTGAGAAGCATGCTTGGAATTTTCTCTGGCAGGCTTCATTTGTTTTGTCTTCATTCTTGCAGTTTTTGAGGAATTCAACTTCTCAAAAATTAATTTCAGAGAGCAGCTTCTCAAGGCTGTGCTTAGTGGATAAATATATATAAATGAATACTGCACATTTAAAATTAGACCAGATGTTGTTTTTGGAAAAAAGTGTTTTCACAATTTGTGCAGAATATGTTACTACAGAATATATTTAAACTCATAGTA
>NW_015559907.1:0-1495 GCF_001515605.1 Sinocyclocheilus anshuiensis | reverse complement strand
TCAGAGATATCCAGCACTGACTGGACACTCTTCTTACAGAGACTCGGCAAGGCAGGAAAAGTAGCAGAAGAGTAAGAGCAATATTCAATCTTGCCATTACTCTATTTATCTTATCAGTAGATTTGCTGTTATTCGTATATTTTTGTGGTAAAATATATTTCTGCAGCTCTTCAGCTATGGACGAGCTTGTCAGTTTGCTGCTGTCTTCATTTCACTCTGGGGGTTTGAAGACACTGCATCTGGATTTGGTCAGTCTGAATGAGAGCTGGGCTTCTGGGATCATTTCTCTCGTCCAGACCTGCAGCAGTCTACAGCAGCTCAGGTGAGAGGATTTGCCTTAATTCATGTAATTGATTCCTCTCAAGGAACAGTGGCCAAATAAAGTTTTTGGACACTTTAGTCACACATTGGGTCAAACCAAAGGCATCTGAAAAAAACAAACAAATAACAAACTGTCATGTATGTGCCAAGGAGAGCTAGACCAAATGTTTAAATGAATAAAGGCTTCAGGTTTAATCTCTTCCTGAAATCAAGCCTTCAGATCACTAGGACTTTTTCATAAGTTTTAAGACCGAAGCTCCAGTCCCCATTTGTGATTATTGCAATCAACTATTTTCTTCAAAACAAGTCCTTTGTGTTAATTGGAAAAACAGTTTTGAAATGCCGAGGTTAATGATGACTGACAATATTATTGATTGGGTAAACTATCACTCTACATCAAAATGCAGCAATTCCACATTATAGAATTGTTCATTATACAATATCTCTCCCTCTCTGTGCTGCAAGCTAATTGAACTGTCACTAACTAAATTGTAAAGAACTCAATGAATTGCTGTTACAGTGTTGTCATTGTAAAAAACACATTTTTATAGTACATTATTGTGAATACTGATTATGTTTGTGTAACTTCAATATTGTAGTGTCAGTGTCACTGGATTGCTTTTGGAGGAGTGGCTCATGTTACTGAAGAAATCACTGACAGATCCACTCTGCACTGTGACGATTGAAGGGTTTGTGTGCTCTATAGCTGTGCAAACTGACCTGTCTAAAGATACATTAAGAAGCTTGTTTTTTTTTAGCTAGGTTAAGACCACAAAACAAATGATTTTCTTGCACAGCATGGATAGAAAATATGGATCATAAAATCTACAAAACTTCAGAAATGTATATTAAATGTTGTTTGCTTTTTAAATTAGTTAAGTTAGTTTAGTGTTAAAATAATCCAGAATTTTCCTAATGTTTTAATGAAATATTTCACACACCACCAGATATTTATTAGTTGAGCTACTGCTCTGCAATTTGTGATTTTGAAATACAATCATCATAGCAACAATAACATGGTTTGCTTTTCACATCATGAAGGGTGACAGTATGGCCTTCTCTTAGTATCTCTGGTGCCTTTATTTATTTTGTTTTCTCCTTCTTTCTCAAGGAGGAAGTGCAGTAAACCCACTGACCAGTGCAAAGAACAGGACTGGAGCCACAGCTGTAATAA
>NW_015559906.1:1047-1547 GCF_001515605.1 Sinocyclocheilus anshuiensis | reverse complement strand
AGAGCTCCCTCTATGAGGAAACTGTACTTCTTGGTGCGGAGACCGTCGGCTCGACCCAGCTAACTGCCCGTTTGGTACAGTTCTGGAGTTCCTGCAGGCCTGTTTATCCGCAGGGTTGACCCACTCCACCCTAGAGGTATTCGTGGCGGCAATTGCGGCCTACCATGCCCCTCTCGGTGGCCATTCAGTGGGAAGACACCCTCTTCTCACACATTTCCTCCGCGGTGTGCTGAGGCTGAGGCCTCCGGCCAGAGAAGCTTATGCTAAGTGGTGGATCAGGATGCTATTCTATAGCCTCGAGTCCTCTGATCTCCCCTCTCCTTTGGGGGTCAAGATTCACTCCTCCAGAAGTTGGCCTTTGGGATGGCAGGCCCCGCCTACTTCTCTCACCCTGGCTGTGCAGTCTTCCACACTAGGCAGAGATTTGGAAGTCTGGCGGCGTGGGCATTCTCGTTCCCCTAGCGTTTCCGACGCAGCTCGAGTTCCTGAAGAGGAACGTC
>NW_015559906.1:0-440 GCF_001515605.1 Sinocyclocheilus anshuiensis | reverse complement strand
ATTATTAAATATATATATATATATATATATATAAAACCAGGATGGGAGAAGAGAGGTAAGGCTCAAGTTTCAGAAGTCCGAAATAGTGGTCCCAAGAGATTTCAAAAATTCAGTTATTTTCAGGGAGAGTGGCTTTACTAGCTCTTTTCTGTGTTCGACAGCAGATTGTTGCCAGTACACCATGCTGTCACCAGGGCCACCTTCTCTCGATAGATGGACTCATCATTGTTAGAGATAAGGCATAGTGATCTCATCTGCAAACTTGATAAATTACTGTACTACCAGTACACTTATCTAAAATGACAACGGAAAGAGACTTGTGTGCCACCAGGGATAAATACAATGTGTGCACAGTTGCAATGGCCTTCCCGGTTGCTTCCTGGAAATCGAAGATCCAGTAGTATGAAGGTAGAATGACGTCAAAAAGATTTGCATACGCA
>NW_015559905.1:0-1211 GCF_001515605.1 Sinocyclocheilus anshuiensis | reverse complement strand
ACACTGTTCCTATAGAGGAGGAGAGTCAGCAGAAGAAGGCAAGAGATACAATCAAAACACTATAAACACCCATGAAATACAGTTTTCTTATGCTGGTCATGTTGAAGGGCTTAAAAAAATAAAATATTTAAAATACTATTTTAGAAAATATTTTAAAATAAAGCCAACACCAATAGGCTTTTTAAAAAAAAAAAAGCTAAAAAGCTTTTTAAAATTTAAAAAGCTAAAAGTCAATTCTGTTAGTTTTGTGCAGCAGATAATTCAAGACAGAATTAAGAAGATTCAAGAGATTCAGCACTCAGTAAAGGAGACAGGGAAGTGGGGAAAAATTATTAAAATAAATAATCATAATATTTCGGTCTACTTAATGACAGTGCTGAATAAAATGGGGGGGGAAACTTGCTTTTATAATACTTGAGGTCAGTAGATGAGAGAATTTACATTTACACTTACACTTAAACAGCTTAATCAGATTATTTCCATTTGATACATACATAACGAAACCTATTATTCTTAAAGGGATACTATACTCAAAAATGAAAAATGTAACTGAAAATGTGGTCTGTTATGTAAAGAGGATTTTTAGCAGAAACTGTGGTCCTTGGTGATTCATAAAATGCAATAGCTACCACTACTTAAAAAAAAAAATTGCACAGACTGACAATTTGCAACCTTCCTTTGAGAAATGTTCTTTAAACTGAAGGTTTCTCTTTTTGTAGACCTGTGCCTCCAGTGATTTTTTCCTTACTTCATCTCGAACAGTCCACATTTCAAACTGGATGATTATTGGTCTGGGTTTCCTGTTGGTAGCAATATTGTTCACCTTGCCTAAACAATATACTGTATCTACTGACCCCCAAAGCCTTACCGATTACAGTGAAACCACCAAGGTAAGGATCCCAATCACCTTTTCTCTTATGACTGATTTTTCTTTTTCTGGAAGGTCGATTAGTCTGAGATCTCATTTGCAATCTTGTATTTGGCGTACTCTAAACACAGTTGTCTTAATAAGCCTTCAGTCCAGTTTCCTCAGTCTAGTTTGCATCACTGTATATATTACTGTTAGTTGTTTAACATTTCTATCATCAGAGCTGGGTAACTAATTACATGTAATCTGGATTACATAATCAGATTCCAAAAATCAAGTACTCGTAATAAGAGTATATTACAGTTTATAATGCTTTTAATCAGAGCACAGTTACTTGTTAATG
>NW_015559904.1:0-1306 GCF_001515605.1 Sinocyclocheilus anshuiensis | reverse complement strand
GTTAAAAGCCATGAACTAAACAGCCAGTTATGAGGTGAAACACATTACAAACTTTGATTTAAAGCAAAGAAGTATTTGAAATTTAGACAAAATTCAAACGTACATGACTGTGCTTAATTAACAGCTTTAATTTGTTTAATTTATTGTAAAATATGTGTATATTCAGTGTACAGAGTTTGCTTGTTTCAGTTCTCTGATTGGTGAAGATTTAATTGCAGAATCATAGATAATGTAGTTTCTCTCGAGGATTCCTGCTATTAAATACACCTACTGTATTTAAAAAATAAGTTTAAATAATGCAGACTGTTGGCTTCACTATAGACTGCACTATAGCCTTCAGTGGCACTAGATTACAGAACAAGGACAGACGTCATTGTCTGAATAATAAATAATCTACTAATGGCTTTTCACTTCTTACAGGTTTTGTGTTGCCACTATGACCTATGGTATCAGCCTCAACATCACAGGCTTTGGACTAAATATGTACCTCACTCAGTTTGTGTATGGAGCCATTGAGGTTCCATCTAAACTGATAGTATATTACTTGCTGGAGAAGATTGGCAGACGTAAAACTGAAGCAGGAGCTCAGCTGTTGGCTGGAATCAGCCTCATGATTAACATATTCATACCCAAAGGTAAGACTGGCAAAACCAACATATGATTATGCAATGATTATAATTACATGTGCAAAAGTAATGTTGCTACTGAATATCTTGGAAAAGCAGCATTATCACTTTTATAAGACTTTAAAACTGCAGACATCATTTCGGTAACCTGCGATGCGGCCTTGTCAGATTCAGTGAGCCCGCTGTATGTCTGTTAATGTTCACATCAGACCAAACTGCCTTCTAAAACACAGGAGAGAGAAGTTTTGTATTTGGGTAACATTAAAAGTAAAACCATTCTGTGTGAAATAGAGGGGGTAAGAGATTTCAGTAACCTTTAATGCTGCCTTGTCAGATAAGGTGACCCTGCTGTGTCTGTTGCTGTTCACATCAGACCAAAATACTTCCTAGGATATAAAATAGAGGTTCACCTTGTGATTTTGGAGAACATTAAAGCCATTCTAGCCATAATTAATAATCATTATATATGCAATCATGACAATACTCAATAGCACTTGGAGACCTTGTCCAATAACCATTTATTGATATTCACTGAATAACCTAACCCAAGTAGCACAGCGTACAATCGTGCAAGAAATAAATGACAAATATTAGGGAGTACAGCTGTGTTTTTTGGTGCTAACGCCATCCCTAAAGCTAACGCTATTTATTTTGAAGTAGTGGTGCTACCTTTCTGAAAC
>NW_015559903.1:0-818 GCF_001515605.1 Sinocyclocheilus anshuiensis | reverse complement strand
GTTAAGCTTTCTATAGATATATCTCTCGTGTGTGTGTCAAATATTTGCCGAGTTTCAGTTCATTTTAGTGACGCGTTTCAAACAGATATGTGCGGAGAATGAGACGGCTAAAAGCACACCCTGTTTATTTGATATTGTGAGTGTACACAAATAAAAGTAGACCCTTTACAGATTTAAATGCTGTATTACTCTTATATGTACGGTCAAGTATGAAGGAGCATTTTAAGTTCTTTTCGCTGTTATCATTCAAATCTGCAAGTGGTGCCGCCGGTGCCACCTCGACCCCAGGAGGTTAAGCATTTAAGTGATTTATTTTATTGTTGTTTATTTAGACAAATTAGAGTAAATGGTACTGCTCATTTTGGTAATATGCAAATGAGTCTCTGGCCTCGGGTACGTGATTGGGCCTCGGATGATCATGTCACCCCCTTATTCAGCCATATCCCTGTCATATCCCTATTCCCTAGACGATGATATTGCTAATTTAATCAGGTGTGAATTTCTTGTTTGGAATGGAAAGTGCTGCAATGTGAGAATCTCAAGCCAACACCCACCTTCATGAACGGCACAGATTAGATTTGAATCATTGTTGATGTTGTGTTCTCTCGCACTTTAAGATGCTGTTTGTCTTTTTCCCACACACCCACACACACCCACAAACAGACTTTCCCTCTCCCCTACATTGTGACTGTAGCTGTTCGCAAGGTCACAGCATTTCTCTTTGCTTCTCGAGAGGTTGGGTGTGTGTGTGTTTCTTGGGGGGGTGGGGGGTCGGGGGTTCTTCCTGGTCTGTTCCTGATTGTATTATTTCCTCACTG
>NW_015559902.1:0-1977 GCF_001515605.1 Sinocyclocheilus anshuiensis | reverse complement strand
TCATATCACTTCTAAAATAATGGCATTCCAAGAACGTTGTTTTAACCATGTTTTCGCTCAACATCATGGGAACATCAGCCAAGTTTAAATAAGATCATAAAGACGTTACAAGAACGTTGTTATGAGAACGTTTTCGCTCAATGTTACGACAATGTATTTTAACTATGAAAACATTATAAGACTGTTCCAGAAACATTATGTCAGGAACGTTTTTTTCTAACATTTACATAACTTTTACATAACGTTAGTGAAAGTTATGGGAACGTTCCCTGTTAGCTGGGTCTGAGATCACATCCCCATTCTTTGTCTAGAGTGGCGTATAGTTGATATTACTGTCTGTCACCATAAAACCATAAAAACAAACTCAGAACAGCTCATTTTCTGAGAGTATCCACAGACTAAAGATCAGGATTCAAACCAAAAACCGGTTGTGAAGTTTATGAAATGCTGCAGACACTTATTCTTAAAACCCATTAACCATGGTTAAACTGCACCGTCTAGACAGACTGATGGATGGATGGATGGATGGATGGATGGATGGATAGATAGATAGATAGATAGATAGATAGATAGATCCAGGAACGGACGTGAAGCAGGTCTTGATGAGATGTGTACACTAACAGGTGTGTCCCTCACGGTTTGCTGCCTCCTGCTGCACACAACAGCACCCAATCAGTCGCGCTTCACGTCCACACAACGGCATTGTGGGAGATAAATAAATAAAGGAGCCCCTCGAGTCTTGGACATTAATAGCAATTGTGTGTGTGTGAACTGCTTCACATCGTCCTCTCTACTCACAGCTGCCCCGTAATCACTGTTGGGCCATGCAGCTGATGAGATGTGTGTGTAACAGAGTGAGAGAGAGAAAGACAGCATATGGGACAGAGCCATGTCAGTTGGTGAAGTTTGAATAGCGCTGAGAAAAATTATTTCAAATCTGACAACATCTTGGGAGCAGCACATCTGGCCCACTCTCCATCAAATGATTTTCCCACCTGCTTTCAGTTAGGCAAATTATGATACAGCACAATGAGGGTGCGAGGAAAGCAGACAAGATGGAGACTGGAGAGAGAGCGAGAGAGAGAGAGAGAGAGAGAGAGAGAGGAGGGAACATCAGAGGGGGAAAAATGTGGCCATTGATGGTGAGAACTGAGACGCTGTGACCTTGGAAGTTGAAGATGATGACACGACATGATGGCCACACCAAGCCACTAGCAAGCAGTCTGTACAGAGCAAACACCAGAGTGACTATAATCTGTAGTTCCAACATTCATTAACTGCCTCTCAATCTACCACCATCTTGCCAGGAGCAGGGATAATTGTAACACTCAGTAAATGTAACATTGGTATTAACTTAATTAACAATGCACTCACAGTGACACAGTTTTAAGGTCATACTTTTTCTTAAAAGTTTACACAAAGTTTTTTTTTTTGTTTTTTTTTTGGCTGTGGTTTCAAAGGAGCACATGTGAGTATAGGATGAACAATTACTGACCTTTAATGAAATATAGGGTCTTACAAAGGGAAGGGATCTATGCAAACCATCACAGTTTCATCACAGGTGTTCTATTGTTAATCATGAGGCAGTAAAATTATTACTTTGTAATGTTTACAAAAGTCATACTATCTCAGCCAAATTATTTTTATTACTTTTCATCCATTAGGCCTAATTATATTAATCTGAAACCAACTTTTAAAAAGTTTGGGATCAGTAAGATTCTTTAATGTTTTAGAAAAAAGTCTCTTGGTCACCAAGGCTGCATTTATTTGATTAAAAATACAGAAAAAAACAGTAATATTGTGAAATATTATTAAACTGTTTTCTAAATTTAACAATGTAATTTATTCCTCTGATAAGCAGATATGAAAGGGACAAGATCCATGAGAAGCATCAGAGTTTCATCACAGGTGTTCAATGCTGGTTGGTTCTAATTAACAGCAAAATGGCTCCTTTGTAATGTTTACAAAAATCATACT
>NW_015559901.1:0-1539 GCF_001515605.1 Sinocyclocheilus anshuiensis | reverse complement strand
AATAAACAGACTTATAAATGTCAAAAGTGTAAAATAGACTATCTCTCTTTCTCTCTCTTTCACACACACACACACACACACACACACACACACAGGTTTGTTTTTGTGAAAAGTGGGGACATCCCATAGGCGTAATGGTTTTTATACTATACAGACCGTATATTCAATTGCCCTACACCAACCCTACCCCTAAACCTACCCCTTACAGGAAACTTTGTGCTATTTCAGATTTTCAATACATTCCATTCTGTGTGATTTATAAGCGTTTTGAAAAGTGGGGACATGGGGTAATGTCCTGAAAAGTCACCTTCTCCTTGTAATACCCATGTCATACCTCTGTCATTATACAAATTTATGTCCTCATTTGTCACAAAAACATGCGCACACACACACACACAGACAGACACACTCACACTCACACTCAAAGATAACAATATATAAAACTTTTGTAACACTTTACAGTAAGGTTTTAGTTGTTAACATTAAATAACTACGTTAGTTAACGAACAATATTTATATAGCATTTATGAATTTTAGTTAACTAACATGAAATAACAGTTAACAATTTATTTTTTACAGTATTTATTAGTGTTAGTTAATTAAAATGTTAATGTTAGTTCATGGTACATTAACTAATGATTAACTATACATGATAAATATGAACTATAAATATTTTAATTAATAATGTTGTAGTACATTTTTGACCATAATATTAATACATTAACTAATGTTAAAAAATGACTATATTTTAAAGTTACCAAAACTTTTAATGATCTATATATTTTTTTAATTATCTTAATGATCTATAAGCATTTGTGAAATATTTCTACAAAACTATATTAGCAGTACAGTACATATTATTTATTCTATGTACTTATTTCTCATTCTAGCTAAAGTGATGTGTGGTAGTGGATGGAAAAAAAGTACAATATATATTACAGATAGTGAAGTTGTGTGTATTGTAGTATTACTATGTAAATGGTAAGATTTATAGGAAAATGCAAGCATAGAAACAGGTTCGTATTTATTGAAGTGGTTACAAATAAATAGGTAAAAGCGGTGATTTGGGAATGTAAGCTGAAAAATCAAATCAAAGGTTGGTGTTTCAGACATAGTAAACTTTGATGTGGATTTATGGCTCATCAAAGGTCTGACACATGGAACTAAACAATAGAGTGTTGATTGGTGGCCAGAGACATCCTGTCTCCTGAAGTAAACAAAAGAATGTTGATTGGGGTGAGAGACATTCTGTCTTTGAGAGGAGAGGGAAGCTGGGGGAGTGGGGGTGTGTAGGTTTAGTGTTTAAAATAATGTTAAAGAAATTAGTTAGATTTTAGTGTACAAAAATATAGGGGGAAAATGCAGTCATGATGCATAGAATTGCATCAGTGTTAGTACTGTTTACTAGTTAGTAGAGGCAGAAGAGGCAACAAAATGAGAAAAAAAACTGTTTTCAGCCACAAGGGTTTGTATACACAGTGGTATACATCTAGCGGTCATACTATGGATTACACATAAGTTTAAAGTTAACAATATTGT
>NW_015559900.1:0-776 GCF_001515605.1 Sinocyclocheilus anshuiensis | reverse complement strand
ATAATCGACAATTATGATTTTTGTCATAATCATGCAGCCCTAGTATAGGCTAATCCTGTTTTAACTGTCATGAACATCCCTAATGAGACAGTAATACTTTTCTAATCATAAGTGTCTACAGTATCTGCTATCACCCTGACTGAGTATTATTAACTGTTAATTTGGCCGTATTGGCTTGACATGCTCTTTTAGTAGATCATTTGTGATTTCCTCCATCTGAGCTGATATATGAATTGTCTCCGTTTGAAAGGAACCATACCTGCAGTAAAAAGCTTTGGGAAGATAAGCATCCTGCCTTGGTGCTCATAAATGAGCAGTTTTACCACAGACAGCTGTGTCCCATCTAATGGTAAATAAAGCATGCAGTCCGCAGGTCTGATCACAGTCAAGCACTTGACATGAGAACAGCAGGTCAGACTGAACTCAGCTGCAAAGTTAATATGGGTTGATGTCGTGTTAGTGCTTGAATTAAATGCAGACATGTGGATTGTTTTTAAAGTCTTTGAATGTGTTGTCTGTGGTCAGAGACGACACTTCAAATAAACACCATTAACAATTTATCTACTATTCCATTCAATCAGTTTGCAACCAAAACCAAAAGACATCAGTGATAGCACATTTAGAATGATAATAGCCAGCATCAAAATTGAGCAATCGTCCACAAAAAAATAAATAATTATCAGGATTTTTAGACATGCACTGGAGTTAAATTAATTTAAATTAAATTAAACATTTGAAATAAATGTTTATAATTTTGCAATTAAATATATATATAT
>NW_015559899.1:0-2142 GCF_001515605.1 Sinocyclocheilus anshuiensis | reverse complement strand
TGTTTCACTGTAGACATCGTCTGATGCCAATTTGGTAGACATCGCATATCTCAATTAAAATTTTAAACTATCATTTTACCAGCCCTAGTATATGTTTGAACTTAGCAACACGGTAACATAAAACTATTAGAATCCACTGTGAGTGTTGAGTCTTATGCACTGACCATCAGAGGGAAGATCCCTATGTAGTCAATGCAGCACTCCAGGGTTCAGACCAGAGCCAATGAGTCACATCCTGAAGAGCAACCCTGACAAAAACATGACACAGCTAAAAACTGATGCGGTGTACCTTCTTCCAGTTTTTTCTTGAGCTCTTCAATTTCCTTCTGAAACTGATAAAAACTGATGCGGTGTACCTTCTTCCAGTTTTTTCTTGAGCTCTTCAATTTCCTTCTGAAACTGACGCAGCAGTGCATCCTTGGGGTCCTCATTAATCCTGGCCTTATTCTTGATGTTTTTGGCACGGTTGGCATAACGGAGAGTACTGATGGTTTCATCGTAGTTGTAATCTGCTGGGCCGATGTTTGCACACTGCAAAAATAAGAGAGAGATAAAACAGAATCCTACTGTGTGCACTGTGTGTCTGACTGATTTCTGCTGAATTTTAATAAAAACAAGTGGAAAAAATAGTTTTACTAGCAATTTAATCAACAATTGGGATACTATATAAACCAAGTCTTGTACGAGTTTACACACTGACTATCGTACCATCATGGTTTTGGAGTTTCCTCCTAGAGAGTCCTGTAAGAGTCGGGTGAGTTTTGAGTTCCTATAGGGCACGTGGGTGCTTTTTCCATCCACGAGTGCAGAGATAACATTTCCCAAGGTGGACAGAGACAGGTTGATTTTTGTAGCCTCTTTAAGACGTTGACCTGTGGCTCCCGTTTTTCCCTGTCTTTCAGAGCCCTGAGCAACAAAACATCCCCGTCAGTAATGGAAAGAAAACCAAGACGATGTCCACATGATGTGGGCAGCTTACCGCAAGATCCACCAAGTGAAGCTTTCCCATGCGCACATGTTGATGTCCATCTACACCTTTCTCACTGCACTCGATAGTTATGGTGAAGATAGCATGAGAACGAGAGCTGTGCTCGTTCATATTAGTCGCACCCACAGAACCTGGGCAAAGACAAATAAACACAAGCACAAATGCTGGCTATCTTTAGAGCTTCCTCTCTAGAGAGCACCAAACCCACTGCTTAAGTAATATTCTTGCTCTGATCAACACATTTTCTATATTGATATTAGAATTATTCATTAAAATATTAGATTAGAAATAAAGCAGTCATCCATGTCCATGACAAAACAAGATGCATTTTAAAGACTTTACTGCATGCCCTAATAGATTTCAATTAATAAAATAATTCAAATAGACTCACGGTTTTTGTGTCCAAGGGTCATAATCCGGTCCATATCGTCAGCATTGTTTACCACGTATCCAGAAAGATCCTTGATGTAAACTCCTACGTCAGGTCTCTCCTTGACCTGTATTTTGAGTTTAGTATTCATCATTTGCAGAAATTCATTAAGTTGCACAACAAAAGGCATTGCCTTATTTCAAATATTCAAGCTCTAGCTAAGTCAGACTTCCTCAATAACAATGAAACTAAAATGTGACCCTGGAGCTCAAAACCAGTCTTAAGTCGCTGGGGTATATTTGTAGCAATAGCCAAAAAAAATTGTGTGGGTCAAAATTATTGATTTTTCTTTTATGCCAAAAATCATTAGGATATTAAGTAAAGATCATGTTCCATGAAGATATTTTGTAAATTTCCTACCGTAAATATATCAAAACTTAATTTTTGATTAGTAATATGCATGGCTAAGGACTTCATTTGGACAACTTTAAAGATGATTTTCTCAATATTTAGATTTTTTTGCACCCTCAGATTCCAGATTTTCAAATAGTTGGAAATGGAAAATGGAAAGCGTATTTATTCAGCTTTCAGATGATGTATAAATCTCAATTTCAAAAAATTATTGACCTTTATGACTGGTTTTGTGGCCAGGGTATAGTATAGTATAATATAATATAATATTATATTATATTATGGAATTTTAAATGATCAAAATTTTAAATATAAAAGAAGTGTTATATTATTTTACATGGTTCTCTGAAATACTTATGACTGGTCAATTGTG
>NW_015559898.1:0-818 GCF_001515605.1 Sinocyclocheilus anshuiensis | reverse complement strand
CAGCGACTTAAGACTGGTTTTGTGGTCCAGGGTCACAAATATGGAACATGTTTCAGACAGATGCAGAGGAAATGAGAATAACTATACTATGTTGTTCTAGAAACATGTCTGCACCCTCAGGTTGCATGACAGCTGATTTTTCCAACTTTACAGCATGTAAATAATGTTTGAAGGATTAATTGGGGAAGGAAATCATTATCTTGATTAGGGCTGCTCGATAAATCACATGCGATATTTAACACGCATTTTGTCAGTAAAGCCGGTTCTGTAATCAGCCGTAAATCTCAATCACGTGCAGGCTTTCACATGGAGAAGCATTTACTACACAGAGCCGTTGTTCACTGACAAGCTGCGCAAAACCACGATCATAGTTTGATCAGCTTGTCGGTGAATACCGGCTCTGTGTAATTAATGCTGCTCCATGTGAAGGCCCGCACGTGATGGAGATTTACCGCTGATTACAGAATGGCTTTACTGACAAGATGTGCGTTAAATATCGCATGCGATTTATCGTGCAGCCCTAATCTTGATTAAACCTGATTGGGGAGAGATCGCCACAGCTCTTCTTGCTTGTTTCCCTACTAAAGGACTATTCACATAAAGTGCAAAAATAGCAGACGGCCTACTTACAGCAAAATGTAAACAAATATACATCAGGATGAATCACAAGCAAATTCCCACCGGGTACAATCAAGCCGAGTAAAACAGATTATATAATTTAATGATAATAAATAGCAGCATTAATATCTTTTCACAGACCTTTTCACACCAACAATACTGATGTGGAATATACACATGCACATATACATACATACATT
>NW_015559897.1:0-1002 GCF_001515605.1 Sinocyclocheilus anshuiensis | reverse complement strand
AGCATAAAAACAATAAGTGTAATACTGCTTTAAATTGTTGTTGTCCCCCCCCCAAAAAAAATTTAAACGTTTTCTATTTAATTTAATTGCAATTTTGTTTTTGTTTTTCCGAGCAAAAAATAAATATCATACATTTTTCCCTGATTTACAGAAGACACCCAAACTTGTCAGGCATATTTACAACAAAAAACTATTTATGAAATATTAAAAGACTAATTACTTTCACCCCAAATACTAATTAGTTGTACTTTTACATTTTTAAAATTTGCCACTATCCTAGGTTTTGCCCGTTGGTCAGTAAGAATTTTTTACTCATTTAAAACACAATAAAATTTAATACGCTCCCTTATTCTTTTATATATTTTAATAAGTACACATCAGAATAAACATGTTGTTTGAATGTTTACATAAATAGTGTGTTACACTGAATGACTGTAACATTATTTCAACCAAATTTTGACATTTTATCCTCCAAAAACTTATTTGAAACCTTAAAAGTAGACACTTTACTTACATTTAATGTGCTTTCTATGGACATATAATCACTTTTGTACATTTCTTTTGATGCAGACTTCTTAAACAGTATATGGGTCAAAGACGTTAAGTTATAAAATTGTTAATCATTAAAATTTATTTTGATGCGGACATCTTAACGTCTTTGACCCACATATAGTTTATTAAAATGTTAACGATAAAAGTTCCCTGTGAAATACATTTAATTTTTTCAGAAATTTTATGCTGTCTGTTTAAAATTTTCTGGATTCTTCTGTTTTATGATTTAATACAAAGTTATTACCAAAAATGGTGGTAATCAAATGAATGCATATAACTTAATGTAAACATTTTGAATAATTTAATTAATCTTTTAAAATGGAAATCTGAATTATTCCTTCATTTTCTGTGCTGCACAACATAGGTTTGCTGTTTCAAATAAAACAAGAATGAAAAATTGTGATTTTCCCTTAAAAAAATATTGTTTTAAAAAGCTGTTTTATTATTGTT
>NW_015559896.1:0-668 GCF_001515605.1 Sinocyclocheilus anshuiensis | reverse complement strand
AGCAGCCAGCAGCAATGTCAATGACCTGTATGTGAACACAAAAAAAAAAAATTATATATATATATATATACTGTATATGAAGAGTTAATTTGCAAAAACATTTAACTCCGTTTTTAACCATTCTCAGAAATCATGTTTTTTCATTGTGCGTTCCAATTAATCTCAATCAAACTGCAGTTGGGTTATTTAGATTAGGTTAAAAAATAACTAAAAATTACATCTAACACAATAAAACAATAAAAACATGATTACACAATAAAAAACATGATTTTTGAAAATGTAACAAAACGGAGTTATCTGTTTTTGCAAATAAACTCTTCATATATATGTAAACATCTGTATGCTTAACCTTTAATGTCCCTGAAAACTTTTTTTTTTTTTTGCTTGGTAAAATGCCTATAAAATGTTGAGTTGCTTGTTTGATTTTGTATTTTTAATGAGTGAAATATTAAGCATGCACTGCAACACAGAGAATAAAAGACCAACCTTAAAATGAATAGCAGGTGACACCAGCGTCACCTTGATGTAGCCTACCAAGTGCTGTGCAAAATAAATAAATAATTAAACAATAGCAGAACACAATTTACAGATCTGTTCATATTAAAAACTTTTGACTGGTAGTGTATACTGTCACCATGTTTGCTCTGTCTTTGTCCGATCATTGTGTT
>NW_015559895.1:0-2636 GCF_001515605.1 Sinocyclocheilus anshuiensis | reverse complement strand
GTATATATGCATTTGTGTGCATGTGAGTCTGTATTTTTGTATAAACATTTTATTAATAATAATTATTATCCATTACTGTAAAGACTTCCCACAAGAAAATAGCCTGCACTGGGAATACTTGAAAGAGTACATGAATATGTATTATTGTTTAAGCATCTGACAGTATACATAAAAAATATGTGTGATCCTAGTCTCACAGGTCTTTATCACATTTGGCAAGTCTTTGCACCCAAGCTTTTCTTTTAGATTTTCATCCATGGCAGACATCAGATAGACGTAAACAAGGATCATTAGCATGGCGCTAATTAGCTTGCTGCCATGGCTCTGTAATTAGTACACAAGCAGTGTCTCTCAGATCTCTGGAGTTACATCAAAAGGAAATCTCTCTCAATTAGAAGCTCTGCTCCTGTGTAATTTCTCCTTTGTTTACCTTTGCTGCTGCTCTTCAAGCCTTTTTATCTTCACCCAAAGGTTCAAACGGAGCTGGCGGCTAGTATCGGGGCTAATTGTTACTTTATCATCACCTTTGATGGTAGAGTGTCATGAAAGCTGTCAACCCATTAGTGTTTCCTTTTCTGTTGTTAAAAATGCCCTCGTACAACTATGTCAGAGGGGCTCCGATAGAGATGCAGCTACTGTATCGACTAGAATTATGTAACATGCTATTTTGGTCACCGGACTAGTGTGCTTATTTTGTTTTTGAGCCTTTGACCTTAGAAAGAGGACAGAAAATTATCAGAGAGGAAGTGAGGTTGGAAATGAGGCACATCGTAAGCCACATTTTAACTTGTGTAACCCATATGAGCTCCATAGCTCACAATATATGAACTGCTGGACTCCAACACTAATGGTTTCTTTCTGAAATAAAAAAAATAAACTAAAATTGCAATACCCAAAATAGTACACTACTGTTAAAAAGTTTGAAGTTAAGAGTTATTATTATTATTATTATTATTATTATTATTATTATTTATTTTTAAAGTAAGATGTTTTTGAAGAACTGTCTTATACTATAAAAAAAATTAAATAAAAAAATTAAAATGCAGTAAAAATAGTAATATTGTGTGTGTGTGTGTGTGTGTGTATTACATAATATATAAAACAGCTATATTATATTTCAAACTATTATAAAATGTAATTTATTCCTGTGATGGCAAACCTGAATTTTCAGCATCATTACTCCAGTCTTTGATGAAATTTGATCAGAGTTGGAAGTAAACCCTGTAGGAAAGTGACATGTGAACAAACATCTACTATTATCTATTAATTAAACTTTGAACTATTTTTTTCTTAATATCTGTGTGCTATGTGATTTTGTGTTTAGCTGAGGAAAAAGAACAGGACACTCTGTTGATATCAAGCACAGTGTGCTATTTGTATGACACGCATTAGTTGATTCCTATGTAGAGTTTCCAAATCAGCCACTTCTAAGGTTTCTTTTCTGACAGAAAACTGCTTTAGAGAAGGCCGCTGCCTATGTAGGCAGTAGATAGTGAGGTAGCGCACTAGATTTTAGAGCAAAAGCGTGGTCTGAAACGTCTTAACAGGCTTAGTCTGGTCTGGCCTGCCATTTGGTTTCTAATATCAATGGTAGGACTAGAAGAGATGGTCTTTTTAACAAATGCAGTGATTTAAAATGCTTGACAGGACTGGTCAGTATATAGGATCCAGCTATAACACCTCTGTTCACACGGCACATTAAATGAGATAGCAGAGCACACTGGCAGAGAACCTGTCTCACTGCCACGTCATTTTTGAATGAATAAGCTTTTCCTTATTCTTTACAATTTTTTTTTCAAGCTTCCATTCACTCATCATGTCGTTTCAAACCTGTACATTGCTTTTTTTTTTTTTGTTTTTGTGAAAAAAGATAATAATAATAATATTTATTTTGAATGGTCAGTTCATAGTAACCATGACATAGTAACCAACCAGTTCCAAAAACACAATAAAACTACCTACATAGAGGCATATTTTACATGTGCACTGTATTATTATATTGTCTGAAGCTGTTTGATAGATTTACATTAGGTCCAGACTGTATTTGTTTTTCTCTCCTTCTTTCAATATTTCCTCAGTTATTTATCATAGGATTGTCTTTTCCATTTGCCCCCCCCTCCCCCCATAGCAGCAGTGACAGATTATGCTGTTGTTGTGGGAACTGCCACCGCACATCATCAGATACGTGGTATGGATAGATCATCCATGACGACAGGCGGCAGGAAGGTAAACACCTGCTGGTCGCTCCAACATAACTGTGAGGCATTTCTCTGGTGTCAACACTCTGTCTGAGTCAAAGTGACCACATAATGACCTCTCACTGCCGTGACATCTTGCACATCTCTCTGGTGTTTTCTACCTCCAGACCAACAGCAGATTTGTGAGAGGCTTTTGGACTTGCTGACTGTCAGAGATCTCAAGGTACACTTTTTTTTTTTTTGAGAGGAACTGCTGAGAGAACAAAATAAGTAGCGGAAGTTTGACAGAAGGGACTGACCCATAACAGTTCGGATGGAGAAAGTGTTCTTTGGCTTGTATAGAAAAAAAATAAGAGCTCAAATTTGATAGTACTTACTTTTTCAATGCTGCAATCAGCTCCTGATGGATAAAAACAAGTCCCTTCCTATTTTTTTCTC
>NW_015559894.1:0-1375 GCF_001515605.1 Sinocyclocheilus anshuiensis | reverse complement strand
AAATCAGGAAGGGGGCCAACACTTTTTCACACCACTGTATCTGTCCCTATCAGTTTGACAACTTCCAGAGATCTCGATAGCTTGTTTTGTTGTATGTTCATGACTGGTTTGTGGTTAGCTGTAGCTTGAAGTGTACGTGCTGTGTTTTCTGCATCTGTGTGAAGTGGGAGTAAAATGTGGTCAAATAAAAAAGAGGTGTGACATTATAACATAAAATGGATGCTTTATTTCTAATATCAGCTCTTCATAGATCAGAAATAAAGCAAATAATTTTACCATGTTTTTGGAAAGTTTTTAAAATGACAGACATACAGTATTATTCATAAAGAGACCTGTGCCTGACTATTGTTGTTTTTATGTTGACAGGCATGTGACCTGCAACTGCTTTGACCTCTTTGGCCTCCGTCCTGCATGGGGAAGTGTGTCTTCCTCTTACCAAGGCTGATCCCGCAGTAATACATCTGTTTCTCTTCCAAGGAACTGCCTCAAAACCAGGCTTAAGCAACCAGGCAAGATAAATATATACAAACATTTTTTGAAGAAGTATGTACAACATTCATGTTTAAACTTGAAAATATGCAGTTATTACTGTACCCCACAGACCCTTTTGTTGATGTAATTTCCTGTAGTCCGGCAATTAGGTCATGTTAAAAAATATTTCTGATATAAATCAAACTTCTTAAAATTTGTATACATTACCTAACAAGCACATTTTTTTAGGATACTGACAAAAACATTTAACAAAAATAAGATTTTTTGAAAGACAGTTGTGTTATCTATTTATTGATTGATTGATTTATTGCCATTATTATTTAAATTTTGTTTAAAATAAAACATTTATATACAACAATATAAATAAAAAAAACATTAATTGTCATGAAATGCAATGCAAAGTCCTTAAAATATGCTTAATTCTTATGCAAACTATAACAGCTTTCTATATATATTTCTAAATATAACATTTCTCTTTTAATTTTCTCAAAATGATAATAAATTGGATATTTTACTTAAAGTAAATGTAGATTGTGATATTATTTATGCAGTTGTGCATTTTGACGTTATTGAATGAAAACTGAGAATATAATAATAAAATCTAAATAAATACAATCTAATTCAAAATGACAATATAGGGTTAACTTTAATATGAAAACTAAAAATATAATAATAAAATCTAAATAAATAAAATCTAATTAAAAATGACAAATGAAGAGTTCAGATGCAAAAGCCTCTTAAGTACCGTCTGAATTCTTCTTATAAAATTAGCATTTTCTCAGGCTCCTATGTTTATGTTCAGTAATTTCACTTTAACGCCAATGAAAATAACCTATTAATTGCCATTAAAGTGAAATTACTGAACCTACACACAGGAGCCTGA
>NW_015559893.1:1681-1798 GCF_001515605.1 Sinocyclocheilus anshuiensis | reverse complement strand
TGCTTCCTTCTGCTGACCAGCTTTTTGAAGATGCTGATTTCATGCTGATTTTTCAGGATTTGGCACCTGCCCACACTGCCAAAAGCACCAAAAGTTGGTTAAATGACCATGATGTTG
>NW_015559893.1:0-1383 GCF_001515605.1 Sinocyclocheilus anshuiensis | reverse complement strand
AAAGGCTACTTAAATGTAAATACAGCAGACTTTCATGACTTTGTTTCTAAACAAACTAAAAAAAAACATTTTGTAGTAATTTAACATTTTAAATTTAAAGTTCATTTTAAATCATTGTTGTGATGTGTTGACTAACATGCTAAAGCACATGTAAAGTACTTACTTATAACTGTAAATAGTGTGTTATTCTATATTATATTTAATATAATTTAATATAATGTAAACATGCTAAATTGCAACTTCATCATTACAAATGTAAAATTACAAATATATTTAACATCATCACATACAAGTTTCAATAGAAATGACATATTTTAGTTTGAGACACACACACACACACAATTATACTGTATGTATATATATATATATATATATATATATAAACAAGTAAAATAAAGATAAAGATGTACTTAAGTCCTACTTAAGTGGATCAGAAAGCACTCTACAGTTCAGCTAACTGCATTTTATGCAAATTTAAACTATAATATTTTTTAATTTAATCGCAATTAACATGCAATTAGGAGTCCGAAACATTATATTCAGTTTGCATTTAAGTAAAATTTGTTTAACGTCTATTATTTCCATAATAAATATACTCTTTTTAAAAGTATGGTACTTTTCTTTTTCAAAAGATAATTTTAAGTAGTAATTAAATGGCTATAGAGGGTAAGACTATTTCAAGCATATTGGAACAATCTAAACATCCCATCATATTAAGCTAGGCTGTCAGATGTAAGCAGCAGGCTTTTCAATGCACTGTAAACAAAAGGATTCCATACGCAGAGTATTTACAGCCAGTTTTCCGATTGGTTGCACTCTAAACGGAATTGACAAACCAAGGGTATGATTACAGTGTCAATACCTGCTGTGCAGACCATTTGACTTGTTTATGTCTTGCATGAGCAAGACCTCAGAAATGTTGGTTGCACTCCAGGAGCAGATTTCAATAAGGACTTGGTATTATCAGCAAGCTCAGTGGATTCAAACCTAATTCAAAGGGCCACACACTAGACTCAGAATGTTTTGCAAATGAAAGCCACTTCCAGATGAGATTGGATAATAACAAACCAGATTGCTTTTTGTCCAAATACAACATCTACAACGAGGGACATGTACGACCTTCGATTGCTAGGAGAATTAAGTAAGATTAGACTTCATACTTTGAGTATAAATATTCAGACATCTTAATATGTTCAAGCTAGAGAGGTTTGCAGATTGTGACAATGCTGTTTGAAGGCATTTGTTTTTATATCTGCACTTTTGGCTTCAACAATTTGATCTCTATTAAAACACACTTTTCATTAGTCTCACTAGATTTATTTAATTTGTCCACATGTCCAACAATGTACAGGTGCATCTCAATAAATTAGAATGTCGTGGAAA
>NW_015559892.1:0-751 GCF_001515605.1 Sinocyclocheilus anshuiensis | reverse complement strand
TTTTATTTTTTCTCAATTCCATTTTTAAAGGTTAAGTTAAAGTAATGAAAAGGCATGTCTAAATAATTAAAATCATGAAACTTATATAATTTAACAACAATTTATTACACTGTCAGGGTCCTATGAAATGTTTTATTTTTTCTCAAATTCAGTTTAATTTTCACCAAATTCTGTTTTCCGTTTGAGTTTTTCTCAATTTTAATGGTTCAGTTCAGTTTTAATAATCGAAAAGCATGTCTTATCAATTGAATTCATAAGCCTGTGCAGTTTAATCATTTGCAAAATGTTAATTTTTCTGTGAGTATATGGTCAATAGTTTTGTATCAGATGAAATGGTGAAGTGACGCTCAGAGCAGCTCTGGATATGAAGTTCATGTCCTCATATAGTGAGCCGGCAGACGCTGAAAACACAAAGAGACACAGAACAGGTAGATTACTTATTTAAATAGCAGTCTTTTTGTGCTTTAATACTCATACACTAGTTCATGTTGTGATCTGCCTTTTGATTTTTTTAAAGTTCACATAGTAGGTTCATCATCAAATGTAGTACCTACAGTACTCAGACAGTATGTGATTCTGGATTCCGGCTTTTATCATCATCAGAAATGTTGTTTGATATTTAGTCAATTATCACGACTTGCGTCAGTCTTGCTGTTGGTCATACTGTCACTTCTCTTCTCCAGTCCTCCCACTCGATGGCCCTCCCCTTGTATGAATAGTGGGGAGCAGCTGTCTCGTGCGTGGCCTGAGG
>NW_015559891.1:0-2421 GCF_001515605.1 Sinocyclocheilus anshuiensis | reverse complement strand
TCGTTTAACCCTGACTGATGCAGTGTGTCACAACTACGCTGAAAGATGTACCCATGTCCATATTGCAGGATGGCAATGCCAAGATTCATCAAGGTCAAACTGAAAGGTTGGCCATTTGGCCACCACAGAGTCCTAACTTTAACCCCATTGAAAGTCTTTGTAATGTGCTGGAGTCGAATTTACACTGCCTGTCCAAGGGAAAAAAATAAAACAAATATTTTTAGGATCGCCTTCAACTTTGATAACATTGTGCATTCATTGTGGCATTGTTTCACCAATGTAACACAATGCTACAACATTTATTTCCATCAAAAGTTGCATTCATTTTTGGCTGAGATCCTGTACAAAGAGAGAGTCAAACCACTTAAAATTGACTCCAGCAGCACATCCTAAAGACTCTTAAGGTGACCAATTTGTGCATTAAAATGATTTCTTATGCTCCCTGAATCAATCTTTCACAATTTGAGCCTGACAAATCTTGGCATTATCTGTCACACTTCACTTGGAGCACGGAACGAGGAGACATGGAGATAGCTTCAAACCACAGTCTTTTAATAACCCAAACACAAGGGGTACATAGGAGACACAGCAACACATGGAATGACATTCAGAACCAACAAACACTAACTGAAAGGACTAAGGCTTTTAAGCACAGGATAATTGGGGGAAGAACTAGACACACCTGGAATCAAATTAACACAATCAACGGGAGACAGAAACTGGGTCACAGGGAGCAAAAACACACACAGACAGGTCCATAACCCTGACAACAACATGTGGCTTTGCAAAAAACATTCAGAAAAAGACCTCTCTCCAGCATCTTCAAATTAGTGTTAACCCAGTGTTTCAACATGGGGAGGGGAGTGGGTGGGAACTAGGGAGGAGGCTCAGGAGGCTTGTTGGGAACTAGGGAGGAGGCTCAGGAGGCACCTGGGGAGGGAAACGCAACACAAAGAGTCCAGGGGTGTGACATTATCATCCTGGAATACATACATGGGCACGTATTCCAACATGGTTGTTTGAGAAATAAAAAGCCACGCACTGCATCAGTTAGAATTAAAATAATTGATACCAAACATACAACAGGCCAGAAACATATGAATCACTGCAATATTATTCAATCCTAAAATTGTAAGTATTCACTTATTTAAATCCAAACGGCAGCTATTTTTTTCGGGCAGTATATTTTCATATATGAAATGTGTAACTGTGCAAACATTAAAGTGAAATTAAACTTTACATTCACATTTATTCACTTAGCAGATGTTTTTATCCAAAGCAACTTACAAATGTGGAAGTGCTAGTAATATATTGACATCGTTCAGAAAAGTAGACAGATCATTAATATTATGTATTCAGCTTTATGTAAACCCATGAATTAATTAATAAAAAAAAGTGTGTGTGTGTGTGGTAATGGTATTCCCTATGTTATGGGGACCACAAGTATAGCAAATTTTGACCATGAAGAAACAAGCTTATAAATTATACAGAATAATCTTTTTGAAAATCTAAAATAGCAGAACATTTTGTGTAGGGGTTAGGTTTAGGGGTAGGGTGAGGGCAATTGAATAGAAAATGTGTGTACAGTATAAAAAAACCAATATGTCATCTGAATAGAGGTACCCTGCATAGTTTTATTTTGCTCGTTGGAGTGAAGGGGCCAGTTAGTGTTTTTATCAGCCACAACACTAGCTACGACTCAGGCCTCCAACGGTGGGGTTGATGAATGTCTGTGTGTGTTGGCCCACAAATATGCGGTTTATTCATTATTGATGTTTAAATGTCTATTATTGTTATTGTTATTGTCATAGTTGCTCCTACTGACAGCTGTATATAGCCTGATAAATCCCTTTCCATGTCAAAGTGATAGATCGGTCTGTGTTTTCTCTACATCGGGGTCAGTCATCTGCAGGTACTAAGATCTTCATAGATTTGAACTAATCCACAATTTCTTATGGGCAGTTTCCTTTATTTGGAGTGATTCTGATACTCGTGATACTGTTGCAATCTATCTGCAGTCTATTTTGTTACTTTTTACACACTGTCTATTTATTTATTTATTGACCTATTTATTTATTTTGATAATAAAACATTATAGTTTTTTTATACTTACCCATACTTACCTGGTGTATTTACCTGGATTCCCAGTACTTACCTTGTGTCTCCATACTTCCCTATAGGCTTAGCTTAAAACTATTACTAATACCAGAGGTGTGTAATAATTTATATAATTATTCAAGAGACATATTACTGGCTCCTCCTAAGACGGAACCCGGTGCTCCACCCTAAAAGAACTTGGGAGGTGTAACTCTTGAGAGGGCGGGGGGGTGCTACATACAGTATCTCACCGTAGTCCAATACTGACAGAAAGGTACGTTCTACTAATCGTTTTCGAGCAACGAAGGAAAACATTTTTTTTAA
>NW_015559890.1:0-840 GCF_001515605.1 Sinocyclocheilus anshuiensis | reverse complement strand
GATATTCACATAGAAAACAGCTGTTTTAAATTGTAATAATATTTCCCTGGTTTTACAGTATTTTTGATCAACTAAACGCAGTTTAATGGTTTACTATAATAACCCTGAGCAGGACTGACCTGCAGCGCTCCGATGGCGGCGCTCTGGAAGCGCAGGTCGGTCTTGAAGTCCTGAGCGATCTCACGCACCAGACGCTGGAAGGGAAGCTTGCGGATCAGCAGCTCGGTGGACTTCTGGTAGCGGCGGATCTCACGCAGAGCCACGGTCCCGGGCCTACAGACACACACAGAGCCGTCAGCGCTCGTCCCGCGGCTCCAGACCAAACACGACTCGCGGCTCAGTACCTGTAGCGATGCGGCTTCTTGACTCCTCCAGTAGAGGGCGCACTCTTACGAGCCGCTTTAGTCGCCAGCTGCTTACGAGGAGCTTTTCCTCCGGTGGATTTACGGGCGGTCTGCTTCGTACGGGCCATTCTGACACACAATTCCTCCCGTGGATTTACGGGCGGTCTGCTTCGTACGGGCCATTCTGACACACAATCACCTCAAACACAACACACACAATATTACACACACGCACAGAAAATACTGTACTGTTCACACATTCACACTGTACTCTTTCAGTCTGCCACAGACCTCATACTAACATTTAAAATGCAGCTATATATTTTTATGTATGTAGACCCAATTAATACTGTGATTTTTTTTTATTATAAATATCTGTAAAAATGTTATTTGCAAAATATAACAATACATCACTGTGTTTTTCTACTCACTGTTCTGTTAATTCATTTATTCAAATAAATATACTATTTTAATAATATTTTTGTGTTTTATATAT
>NW_015559889.1:0-959 GCF_001515605.1 Sinocyclocheilus anshuiensis | reverse complement strand
TTAAATACATAAATGTATGTGTGTGTATTTATATATACATAAAATATACATAATTTAAATAAATTAATTTGTATGAGGAACATATAAATTCACAACATAGTAATTATATTTAGTGCTGTCAATTGATTAAAAAAAATTAACTAATTAATTGCACATGTTTTCTGAAATTAGTCGTGATTAATCATGATTAATCTCACCTAACCTAAAGTTGGGGGGGGCAATATGGCAAAAATATCTTCTTTTTTTTTTTCCCAGGAAAATCACGATTCACGATTTTATCACGATTCTTTGTCAAACAAACCCATACAAGATGACAACATATAAAATAAAAAAGAATGGCAGACAATTCGGCCAAAGTGGGCAAAGATAAAAATCTGTCATTATTTTATCTTTGTTTTAAAAAAAATTATGACAAAGATACACATAACAATTACACATAATATACAAATAAAACAAACTTATTTTATTTTTCAGGTACAGTGGGTGTATTTAGCAGTAGCATTCAAGAAATTAAATTAACAGATATAAAAATAAAACACTATATAGTGTTTTTAGCAGTAGCATTCATGAAATTGAATGAACAAATGTAAAAATAAAACACTATATACACTTCACTGTATGAATTATACATTGATTCTTATTAAAGCAACTGTATTAAAGTTCTTCAGTCAAGAGCAGTGAGTGACTTTTCTCTTTGCGTTTTGTTGTTTTATTAACATTAAAGGAATAGTTTGCCCAAAAATGAAAATTCTGTCATCATGTACTCTCTCAAGTTGATTTAAACCGGAGTTTCTTTCTTCTGTTGATCATAAAAGGTATTTTGAAGAACGTGGGTAACCAAACAGTTGCTAGTCCCCAGTGGCTTCAATAGTATTTTTTTCCTACTATCAAAGTCAATGGGGACTAGGGCTGGCTATCGATTCAGATGTCCCGATTTGATTCGATTTCGATTCGCAAGC
>NW_015559888.1:0-808 GCF_001515605.1 Sinocyclocheilus anshuiensis | reverse complement strand
TGTGGTCCGATCTCCTCAAAACGTTGCATGCTTGTTTAGAATCACATGTCGCATGTGCTCACCAGGTTTTGTGAAGTTTGGAGTTATCCTTTAGGCTTAATAGGATTTTGGGTAAATTTGGACAGGCCCCTTTTCTAAATGACCCCATTATAGCTTCCCAAAGGGTAAATTTGAACGTTTTTGATAATTATTGACCTAGAGAGTCCAGAGAATTGTACTGCAGTGTTTTTTTCCAAATTGAGAGAAAAACCTAGGACTAGTTTGCAAAAGTAGTTTTTTTTTTTTTTACATCTCAATCATTTAACAAACGATTTGATTGACAGCAGTGGTTCTAGAGGCTAAGTTGTCCGGAATGAGAAGTTCTATGATACAAATATCATGTGTATGTGCGAAAAACCGAGCAATGTACAATCGTTTACGCCCTTGACCGGAATTAGGAGTTCTATTATACAAATATCATGTGTATGTGCGAAAAACCGAGCAATGTACAATCGTTTACGCCCTTGAAAAATGTGATAATGCCCCCCAGTGGCCGATTTCTTTCACATTTCTCACAGACCTTTGGGGCCCACTGAGTTTTGTTCCAATCGGCCTCCATTAACCTTGTCTAATAGGTGCTCAAACTTCATCGGCCAATGGCAGCCTTGTTTTTTGAGATACACAAATATCCTTATAGACACTTGTGGTACTTTGGACCAAGACCGTGCAAACCGATTTTCATATTGATAGGAAAAATGGTTGCGCAGTTATAGCCACTTATAGTGCCACCAAGTGGCCAAGCGCCACGATTTTTTCTTGTGACTTCAGA
>NW_015559887.1:0-869 GCF_001515605.1 Sinocyclocheilus anshuiensis | reverse complement strand
TGGGCTCTTGACCCTTATTCTAATTCAAAGTAATTTGATTCTAAGCAATTGCAATTTTGTTTTACAGCAAACATTTGTGCATTTGCTGAATCAAACCTTGAAGTAGCAGATGAGCTTAGACGTTCTGCCTATAACTCATGATGAATGAACATCATAAGTGGTCTCTCTTTGGTTTATTGACTGACATTCAGATATTAATGAACTGTGAAAAAAAGTTCCACTAAAGAAATGGCACTGTAGTGCTTCAATATTGAAAAAAAAGAAAATAAAGTCCTGTTAAACAAATACCACCGTAATGCTTCAATTTTGAAAAAAAAAAAACAACAACAACTGTATTGGCTCAGGCTTTTAGACATGAACACTTATCATGCGATCCTCAACAGTGGTGACAATAATTTTTCATACTGCAGTGCATGATGGGAGTTTTTACTATGGTGTTACCCAGCATGCATTGCAGCATGAAGCATTTTGTTGATTGTCACCATTGTTGAGATTCATATGCTGGTTCTTGATGTCTGTGTGTGTCTTAAAAACTCTGGAAATCAATTTTTTATATGCATTAAAAATAATTAAAATTCATTCATAGTAACTATTAGAGCAGCACTTTGTTTTACATGCTGTAGTTTCACACGGTTGATTATGCAAAACCTAAACATACCATCTTTTGATTGTAATCAGGTCAGCTCATGATAACTGTTTCATTGTATAAACACTGCTAATAGCTGCTCACTGCATAGCACTGATCTCTCTGCATCACAACACCTCATGCATTGCTTTAAAAAAAGATCTAACACTGAAGTTAAGGGTCAAGAGCACAACTAAAACAAACACTGATCTCCATGATGGTGGCATAATTTTAACCAATAAAA
>NW_015559886.1:0-647 GCF_001515605.1 Sinocyclocheilus anshuiensis | reverse complement strand
AACAGGGTGAACACACTGTCCAAACAAAACAAAATAAGCATGTTTGGTTATATATTTTTTGTGGCAGTGTGAATTGACCATAATGCTGTATGTTAGGTGTGAGATTCATGAAACTTGGTTTACTATAATACATCTATTCATAAGTGCACCAGTGTGAAGCACAATTTCCCCCACATTTGCTGTATATCCATAAAGTGATATATTTGTCATAATATTCTTTCAGTGGTTAACTAACTGATTAAGACAGTCTCTTGCTGCCACCTACTGTCATACATACAGTGATATATTTGTCATAGTATTCTTTCAGTGGTTAACTAACTGATTAAGACAGTCTCTGGCTGCTACCTACTGGCATAACAATGTAACCTGCAATGAAAGAAGCCCAGGCATAATATATATACATTTTTTTAAATGGTGAATTGCCACAATATTTTTGCATATGATTTCCAATTAATTATTTGAAGTGGTTTGGTTAAGGGCCTGATTAGCTGATGTATTATTGTGGGCACATGTGATTAGTTGAGGAATTGCGCATGGCTAATGATGGATCTTAAATATTTAAATGCAATTGAGGAATTGTGCATGTCTAATGATGGCTCTTAAATATTTACATTTACATTTACATTTAGTCATTTAGCAGATGCTTT
>NW_015559885.1:0-563 GCF_001515605.1 Sinocyclocheilus anshuiensis | reverse complement strand
AGACTCAGCAGGGTTAAAGAGAGAGACAGGTTGGGTTAAAGTTGATGTAGAGGGGAGCCTGTAGAGAGATGGAGAAGGACAGAAGCGAGGACAGAGGTGACAGCAGCGCGGATCTAATGGCCGATAGTTTTTCACACCCGCGGAGTCGTAATGACAGACAGAGATCAGCACTAAACCCCCTGTGACTGACAGAGACCCACACAGACTCTCACACACACGTCTCTCAGCTCACAGTCTGCAAGCAGGAATCTCACCGAAACACATCCAGATCACATTTCAGAATCAACAGGGCAAAACGTATATTTTGCAGAAAGAAAATATTTGTATATTTTAGGATCACTAAGAGCTTTTGCTTTGTGACATTGTCAGACAACCGGTTTGTGATCATAGTGATCACTTTAATATAATTTCTATAATTTTAAATTCTATAATTTTAATATATAATTTCTCTCATTTGTAAAATGGTAATTTAAAAAATAAAAAATGTATATAATAATTATATATTTTTGTATTAGGTAATTTATCTATCTATCATCTATCTATCTATCTATCTATCTATCTAT
>NW_015559884.1:0-919 GCF_001515605.1 Sinocyclocheilus anshuiensis | reverse complement strand
GATTGATATATTTCTACCGGATTATCTCCCAACCCTTACATAGTTACTTCAAACACAAAAACAATATAAATCCAGGTTAGTAATCAAACTAACCTAAAATCTGTGTGGACGATGACTCTGTTTTTATCTGCTCCATGTGCCCAGTTCACTTGCTGTTCCAGCAACTTCCACTCCATCATCAGCTTTAGTAAAATAACCTGATAGCTGGGGAATTCACTAAGTCATGTTTTTTATGTTGTTTGTATTTGAAGTTTTTCGTTTTTTGAGCCCCTCTCTTTCCTGTTGTTTGTATTTGAAGTTTTTCTTTTTTTGAGCCCCTCTCTCTCAGAATTGCTGACATCTTTACTTATAGAATATTGTTCTTTGCGCGAACATTTCCAGATTACTTCATAATGAAGTGAAGAGTGAAGGTGAATGCAGACATACAGGCTGGGCAGCGATCACCTGATAGATACCTGCACATGTCGTCAATGTCAATGTCAATGTCAATGTCAAATATAGAATAAATGCATTTGCTTGGTAAACCAAATTAAGACTTTAAGCTTCAATCTCAAATGGTAATGCATGGAATTTACGGAAAAGCTCAACTAAATAACAGCGCTAATAAGTGGGGGTGTGGTGGCTTTGGCGGTCGGCGCTCCAGTCAATCTACTCCACAGCTAATCACGGGCCACCTCCTTGCTCAGGCCCCGGGGCATCAGCCCCGCCTAGCCCAATGGTTAAAACGGCCCTGGGTAGGTCTGAACTACTGTATGTCAAATTGTGTAAAATGATCAATGCAGGGGTTTTCAAAACGGGGTCTGGTTACCCCCAAAAGGCCACCAGAGAGAACATTTCAGAATTTTTATTTTTTTTTAACTACACACAAAATGTACACACACACTGAATTTATTAATATTTATCCATATACATTTATCTA
>NW_015559883.1:0-1085 GCF_001515605.1 Sinocyclocheilus anshuiensis | reverse complement strand
ACATTATTTTCGCAATTTCTCCATTATTAAAACGATTTCATTTAATGCATTTTTCATGTGGTGTGCTAAATCAGTAAACCACCGCTAAATTAGAATAGGCCGTCAGTTTGGGAACAGAGCAACATATATTACATGACTAATAAAATATTATAAAATTATTTTCGATATTTTCGATTATAAAAATTATTAATACACACCAGTTATTTTAAAGAAAAGCTGGATTGATCAGGAACGACACCACTCCTTCACATCATCATCGAAAGGCCCCAAAGTGCGCGAAATCCGAAACACACTGCGAAATGAAATTAGGCCGTCAGTTTGTGAAGAGCACAATATTCATTATATATGACAAATAACATAAAGTCGATTATAAAAATTATTAATACGTACAAATGATTTTGCAGAGATGGATCAGGCAGACACCACTCCTTCACATCAGCATCCAATGAGTAAGTTAACTGCTAAATTAGATTACGCCATCAGTTTGGAAAGAGCACAATATATTATGTGACAAATAACATAGGCGATTATTTAAATGATTAATACATACCAGTTATTGTGCAGAAAAGATAGACTGATTAGGCAGGACACTGTCAACCGCTTCTTCTCATCAACAACTTTTGAAAACCGCTGTCTTCTCACCTGCATCAAACTCTGGAAACCCCGCGAAGTAGCTTAAGTCTCATACTGCGCATGCGTTCACTGTTCAAACTGCGCACGCGCTAACGAGAATCGCGAGATTTAAGGAAAACTAAAACTTCTTAGTAAGATCAACATAACATTGCATGTTTTTAACATTTAAGGAACGAATTTGTTGAATCAACTTGAACACTTCCAATCAAAATGTCTTAGTTCAATTTACTGTTTTATGTTTATTCGGAGGACTTTTTGTTAGTTGGCTTTTTTTAGAGTGTAGGGAATGGGATCATATCGATCGGAACACAGTTTATGCACATAGCTCACTTCTAACGAGCTGGTTACCTGAATCAGGTGTGTTAACTAAGTGAGACATGCAAAATATGGGGGTGGGGGGACGTGAAGACTGGAATTGGGAACCGCTGGGCTACATCATGTGTCATTCACCA
>NW_015559882.1:0-1156 GCF_001515605.1 Sinocyclocheilus anshuiensis | reverse complement strand
CTGCTCCACTCCCCTTGAGGAGAGAGAGACGCGATCGCAGCGATGCCATGGTCATACGCCCACAATAGACACATGACTCATGCACGAGCGCCGTTTCAGCGTGTTGCAGGCCCAGACACTGAAGACAGCGATCGTGGCCGTCGACAGAGGAGAGGAAACGACCGCATCCAGAAGGACACAGATGAAACGACATCTTGAAAAAGACGCGAATCGTCCGTGATTTTCTCTTTAAGAGGAAACTGCTCTTTTAGCTGAAGTGCCCAGGGGAATCACTGCTGACAGGGACACCGCTGTAACGCGCCGTAACACCAACCAGGAACAGCCTCTGCAACACAAAGATGAATGGCTTTGTAGTGAGTATAAACATCAACTACTCGGCTCCGAATCAAAAATCTAATGAGTGGATGCACGCTGTTGCCTTATATACCCGTGTGCACGGGGAGTGGCTCAGCATGCAAAATCCACTAGCCAGTTCTCATTGGCGTTTTCTCTTAAACTCAGAGATGATTGGGTTCCCAAGTGAGACCCCATATGTCGTCACAACATAACTCATAGTGACCGACAGATAGGGATTGTGCATTTCTAATGTTTGTAATGAACAATCAGTAGCTAAGGACCAGACATGAAACTTACGGTGCATGCAGAGGAACGGAAGGACGTCTGAGCAGTCCTGATAACTGATTATACCACCAGGATCTGAAACACCACAAGGACTACGCAGCCCAGATTGTAAATGCAACCTAGTAAAGGAGACACTGGAGACATTCGTTGCATCTGACCATTTCCACACATCTCTGAACAGACCAATCCAAGCACTTGCATATGGACTCATCAGCACAGTCAGCTGGTTTTTCTCAGTTTGATTCTGAATGATGACCAGATCTGTGTAATACTGTCTGCAGTAGCTCTGAGCATCCTTCCAGGTCTTGGTATTACTGATGAAAACAAACCTGTTTGCTCCATTCTCTGTAACAAAACAAAATAAAAAGGTTAAATTGCATTTATTTTTACACAGTGTAATTTTCACAGGTTAAATGTCAATGCTGCAGCCAGACATGACAAGTAGTGATCACCTGTTTTGAAATGCCTCATGTGCATAAATACCTTAAATCAGATCCAACAGTATGGTTGGATTTTCTGTTGAACAATCCAAAAT
>NW_015559881.1:0-458 GCF_001515605.1 Sinocyclocheilus anshuiensis | reverse complement strand
GCAGAGCGCACACGCATAGAGCGGGATAATACGCAGAGCGTCACATTACTGAAACCTGAAACCTGAGCGGTGAACTAATTTTCGGCAGCCGAAATTTAGGTGCATCTCTAATTATTGGCGACATCAGAAATGGATATTATATAATAGATGCTTTTTTGAACATTTTAGCAATTTAAAAATATTAAAAAATAATTTTTTACACGGCACTCCTGCTCTCGACAGACGGCACCCCAGGGTGCCGTGGCACCCCGGTTGGGAAACACCGTATTATCCATCTGGAGAGTCTTTGCTTCGTGACTGGAAGCCCTTTGTTTCGGTTACCGAAGCTGACAAAGAGCTGTTCCGACCACCTATAAGGGGCGGAACGCTCAATGTGGATTCTCAGAGCTCTGAGGGGGCAGAGCAGAGATAACAAGTCAAGTGAAGTCAAGTCACCTTTATTTATATAGCGCTTTTAA
>NW_015559880.1:0-773 GCF_001515605.1 Sinocyclocheilus anshuiensis | reverse complement strand
CCCGCTGGTCGCCATAGTAACGCAGAGTTGGCTCCTCTTCCAGAATAGTTGTGCTCTTCTCTCATCCCAGCATCACTGCGCTCAAACACTTCCATCTGACACCCACCTCTCCGCATAATCCCCCTCTCTCTCTCTCTCTCTCTCTCTCTCTCTCGCATGCACGCGCTATATCGGTCGCTTTAAGACGTTTTTTAGCCCGGTCGCCATGGTAACGAGCTGAGGGTGTGCGGGCGAGCGAGCACGTGGGCGTCACGGAAGTGACATCTCTCGGGCTCTAACCCATCTTCCTCTCTCTTCCTCTCCCTCTCCTTCTCTCTCTCTCTCTCTCTGTCTCTGTCTCTTTCTCTCTCTGTCTCTCTCTCTCTCTCTCTGTCTCTGTCTCTGTCTCTTTCTCTCTCTCTCTCTCTGTCTCTGTCTCTTTCTCTCTCTGTGTCTCTCTCTCTCTCTCTCTCTCTGTCTGGCTCTCGCTCTCTCTCTCTCTCTCTCTCTCTCGCTGTGGGGGCGATCGGGACACAAAAGCCGGTGTCAGGATGAGTTTTACATTCGTCCTGTGTTTGCGTTTCTCGCAGGACGTGATCTGTTTTCCAGAAATAGTGCACTCAGTGCTTCTGAAGTGTTTGAGTCATGAATCCCATGATGCCCTGCGGGTCTCGACCTCTCGCTCCGTCCAATCACACGTCATCTGCTGAATTTACTTACTGCTGCTTCGTTTAGAATCAATCTGCAATCTTGTGTCCAATTCTGAAGTAAATGTATATATTTTTTTTTTTTTT
>NW_015559879.1:0-1209 GCF_001515605.1 Sinocyclocheilus anshuiensis | reverse complement strand
ATGGGTACAGCTTATTTGAGCTGAAGTTGACAATGAACAGCGTCGCATGTGTGATCTGTGGCCTCTGCACTGAATCTCTTGTGTCCACATCTGAGTGTCTCCTTTGTCAAAAGCAGCTGCTCCCAGCACCTGTACAGGAGCCCCACAGTCCAGCTCTCTACACACAACCTCTGCATCCTGCTGGTCAAAGGCAGCGGCACACACTGTGTACCATGTGTTCCCCTGAAGAATTTCTAATCTCCCAGAACACAGGTGAAATCCATTAACGAGTCTGGGGTGGCGACCTGTGTTTATATTACATAAGTAAATATCAATGTAACAAAATGTGTGATGCTAATTAATTCATTATTGAGATAAACATCAGTTCCTTTAAATATTTTTTTATAATAAAACATTTAAAGAAATTAGACTGTCTTACCTAAGCATTTGACTCCAGCATCTTCATGATGACCACAGTTACTTACACCCCATCCACTTGATGCACAGTTCTTCAGTGTAGACTCTGATCCAGTACAGGCCACATCATCCATCCAGATTGGTCCTGATCCTGGTCCAAAATGAGCACCACCCAGAGCCTCAACAGCCTCTCCACATCCCAGTTCTCTACACACCACTTTAGCATCAGTCATACCCCAGTCATCACCACACACTGTTCCCCACTGACCATCATGATGGACCTCCACTCTACCACTGCAGGGACTGTTACCACCAACCAACCTAACAGTCTCAAAATCTGTACAAAGAAGAGAGAAAGGGATTTAACCACCTACAAGAAGAATATTGCAATGTTGAGAAACATAAGATATAAAAAAGTTAGTAAATACAAATATACATGTACTTCAAGATAGACGAGAGAATATATACAAATAATCCTGTCATTAAATTGTTAGTCTGTAAAAGCTCAAATTTAACTGACAATTAATGAACTATTGTCATGAGATATAGTTTGTAGATACTACACAGGCATCTATTCAGTTTCTAGTGATATAAGGCCAACATAGATAAACTTCTAATTTAGACAAGTATAATTTCACCTCTTACTGTCTATTTTGTACATACCAGATGTGGTTAGAGTGAATATGAAGGAGAGTAAAACGAGTGTCAGGCATCCCTCCATCTTCTTCTGCTGGTCACACCGTCTGTTTGACTGTCAGCACAAGTTTCTCCTCTGCTCCCTCAAACACACTGAAGAAACTGGCTCCTGTCGGC
>NW_015559878.1:0-553 GCF_001515605.1 Sinocyclocheilus anshuiensis | reverse complement strand
CGAGACACCGCTGTGTTTGAATGGAGATGCGCAGCGGCTCCGCTGCGTCCTAGTGTTATAGTCAGACAATGTAAGACACTTAATTTGTTTCAAACTATTTTCGACGACGAAATAGAGCAAAATCAGACAATAGTGTTATAGTCAGACAATGTAAGTCACTTAATATTAACTTCTTGTTTATTGAATTGTATTGTATTGTATTAAATCAGTATCACATTTACAAACTCCTTTAAAAATCATTAAAAGCTGTCACTCATTTTAGCTCATCGCAATCTCACATTTATAATCAACGAAGCTCTCAACACTGCACAATGAATCTCTTATTTACACCCTGTCTACACTTTGCTTATGAAAGTATTCGTGAGATATGTCTTTGATACATTATTCAACGCTGCAAAAACGCATAGAAACCTTTGAAGCTCCCCTCAGCGAACACAATCACAAATATGATGATCTGGTCAGTCGCACTGGTGCTCCTAAACATGTTTTCATAGTCGCATGTAATAGATTTCAGTCGCAAATGCGACTGAAATGGTCGCACTGTAGAGCCCTG
>NW_015559877.1:0-241 GCF_001515605.1 Sinocyclocheilus anshuiensis | reverse complement strand
TTATGCACTAAGAGCTTGTAACACTCCAAAGAGAAAGGAAAAATTTAAATCGCATCATATGACCCCTTAAAAAGGAAAATTAAAGTAAGAAGGACCCTTTTGAAAGACTTCTTGCTTAGTGATTTGCCCTTTAAATGGCACTTAAACATCTGAAGACAAAATGTTGTTAGTTTTACGGTGCATATCATCATATATATGTGTGTATGTGTGTGTGTGTGTGTATATATATATATATATATAT
>NW_015559876.1:0-531 GCF_001515605.1 Sinocyclocheilus anshuiensis | reverse complement strand
TAAATAAATATAAACAGTCTTATTGTGGATTGGAATTAATTAAATTCCTTTGAATTTATAACTCATAATTACTGAAAAACAGTCTAAAATAAATAAATATTACACTGAAAAGTTTTCAAACTAAATTAATTCATTTTACATGCATAAACTTTTACTTTCAGATGAAAAAATCACACATTGTTCATGTCGCAATGGTTCATCAATGGGCATAAATATTCATATACATATGAATGCATACATATTCAAAATTCAGTTCCAAAAGTGTGAGATATGGGGTAAAATATATTTTACACTAATATAACTTCATACATAATTTTACAAAAATTATTTTTGACACCGATGGTGCTCCATACTTACCTGGGTCCAAAATGACCGGAATGTGAAACGTGTAGCTTTTTTTGTGTGTGTGAATTGTTATATCTTTTAAAAAATAATTGTAAAAAAGTTTTGTTCGCTTACTAAAAACTACGTATGATTTAGAATTTGTTATGTATCTCTTCCGGGTCAAAATGAACTCAAATGCATTATGAG
>NW_015559875.1:546-840 GCF_001515605.1 Sinocyclocheilus anshuiensis | reverse complement strand
ACCGTTATTGAAAAAAATTATATCGCGATACATATTGATATTGACCAGCCCTAAGCCAGGATAAAGAATATGAAAAGTGCTCTGAGTTGCTGCAGAAAAAAAAGAGCAACAACAAAAACATGCTGCTAGAGACGGGCTTATTTAAAATGCAAACTGATTGTCTGCCAGCAGGAGGTGCATTGAGAATTGAGGAGGTGCATTGCGGTAGAACTTGCGGTTTCTCCGGTAATGGCTGTAATCAAAGCAGCTCCGCTCATGAACGCTACTTTATCAGATCAAATGAAAATGTCATCG
>NW_015559875.1:0-235 GCF_001515605.1 Sinocyclocheilus anshuiensis | reverse complement strand
TTAAAATATCATTGAAATCTCACTTGTGATTATCTACAAAAAAAAAAAAAAACAGGGACGTTTTTGTTTTTTTAATTGTTGTGGTTTCCATATATTAATATCAAAATTAATAATTACAATGATGTTTGAGGATCATCATACTTACCCTAGCTTATTAATAGACTTACAATTCACCAAAAATCACACTAATAAAAAAAGTTAAAGGGGTCATATGATGCTGCTAAAAAGAACATTA
>NW_015559874.1:0-752 GCF_001515605.1 Sinocyclocheilus anshuiensis | reverse complement strand
CTCACTGAACAACCATGATCATTATGATGCACCTCTGCTCCTAGGTGATGAAAATGCATGGAATTCATTTATTTGTATGTCCGTCTTTTGCCTTCTACTCTTGCTTAAGTGCTTTTTTACTAAATCTCCTCACTAATTCACTGATATGGTAATGAACTGAGCGAATTGCCTCATTGTTTTGTATCTTTGTACACTTTATACCCAATAAGCACCAAACAGAGGATGTGTATGAAATGTTTTTTCAGGAGATGCATTGAAAAAAAGTGTGTTCCATACAGCAAACATTGTTTGGCAGACGGAGTGATCTTCTTCGGCATGTCATTGAGGAACATTTGTCTGTCTGCTTGTTTGTTTCCCCCATCTGTTCGTCTACCTCTGTCTTTCCCTCTCCGTCTCTCTGTCCATCTGTGCATGTGTGTGTCTGTAGAAGGTGGAGGCACTGGAGTCGGCCACTAAGCGCTTTGAGGATTTGGAGTTCCGCCAGTTGGAGCGAGAGAGTGGCATAGAAGAGGAGAAGGAGACAGTCAGCAGGCAGCTGTTGCAAGAGAAGGCAGAGTATCACCGGAGTGTGGCCAAAAGGAAGGTAATGACACTGCTCTCAGGACAGTTCTAGGACTCAAAAGTCAGTACTGAGCGGCTGATCCTGTATTAAACTGGAATGACATACAACCACGGGCTCCTTTTAAATATTTATCTTGGTTATGTAAGAGAAAATGGCAGCTCTGGAGATCCAGGCTAACCAACTTGGACTT
>NW_015559873.1:771-900 GCF_001515605.1 Sinocyclocheilus anshuiensis | reverse complement strand
TAAAACTTTATCTGCAGCCAGCACTAACTCGGATATAAAATCAGCGCATTCTTTAATAAAGTTTGTATGGTGCCCTGGTGGCCTGTATACAGTAGCCAGTACAAACATCACAGGGGATTTATCATTACC
>NW_015559873.1:0-326 GCF_001515605.1 Sinocyclocheilus anshuiensis | reverse complement strand
GTTCGGGGAACAGACACAATCTCTATAGTGTGATATCTAGGTGAAAGAGTCTCTGTGTGCTGAGAATGAACTGATTTCTGTGACATGAGGCGGCTAGCAGACGGTCGGTTAAGCCAGTCTGTCTGCTTCCTGACCTGGGCCCCAGTTAGACGAGTACAAACTCTAAGACTATGTGCCATATTTCTAGACTATTCTAAAATGAGTAACCTAGATTATGTTAATAACTACAGTTTTCATCATATAGTCTGTAATCAGTAATGGGCATATATACATATATACACATACAATAAAAAAATTAATTACAAAAATAAATTACATTTAAAAAG
>NW_015559872.1:0-1051 GCF_001515605.1 Sinocyclocheilus anshuiensis | reverse complement strand
GCTATTATTTATTCGGACGTTCATGTTTGTATGACAAAAGAGGCTTGAACAGACAAGCGGTATAGGCCGCTTAAGCCATGCTTCTAATAAAAATTTCATTTTTATTACATCATGTGAAATCTCAATTTCTCTTTTTAAAAGGCTTGGCTATTTGACCTGTTCATTAAGAGACCTTTATGCTTATTAAGACTAACATGTAACTAACGTTACACTGAAGAAAATAAGAGATAATCTTGTTTAAGATATCGTTCATTTATGCTTAATCAACCGCTACATCATCGACGCACTTGTCGTCTTTTAAAGTAGGACTCCCTAAAATAAAGTGGATCATTTCCAAAATATAAATATCAAATACATTCACCGTTTTTACATAACGTTAGTCCTAAACGCAAAATTCCATATTTGCTCCTTGGATCCACATGGTTTCAACACCCGCCTATTTCTCTTTCCATCCACCAATAGAAAGACAGAACGTTTAAAATGGCAGTTCACCGAGCCAATCAAATATCACTATATGCCAGTTGCGTTACATCATGTAGTTGTTGCACTTACTTGAGAAATACTACCGTTCCCAGACATCTCCGCTGTGAAAGTGGAACGATGTGTTCCCCGAACTGTATCGTCAAGATTTTTCACTCATTTGCACAGTTGCTTTGGTTAAATGGCTGGTTTCGAGATTTCCCAACTGCTACCTCAAACTCGTGACCCGAGTTCTGCGTGACCTAGACGGGAACGATACTTCCGTCTGCCAAAAACACGCTGCTTGTTTTTTACAGTCTATGGTTCATGCTCGTCATGCAGCGCCCCACAGCGCATACTTAAACCCAACAACACCCATGTCTTCAAATATTGTTTTAAACTGAGTTATAGTGACTTAAAATAAAATGTATAAACCAGTTTAATGCAAGACAAACAGACAAACGTAGACACAGATACAGATATGTATTTTTATTGTTAGCATAACTGTTGCAAATAAACATACATTTTATACTTTTAAATTTTTTTAAAATATGCTATATAATATATGAAAACTAATATATATTAAACTTTT
>NW_015559871.1:0-845 GCF_001515605.1 Sinocyclocheilus anshuiensis | reverse complement strand
GAACAGGTCACAAGATTGATGTGAAATCACAACACAGCAGAAAGGTCACTTCTCCTCTTCTGTGTTGATGGACAACTTTTACATTTTATCATTAGATCATGCACCACAAAGTCTTTCCACTTCCTTTCCAGAGCAATGTAAATTGTGCCATGCTTTTGTGTTGTTTTAAACTTAGTATTAGTTTGCTTTTTGTTATGTTCTTGTTTACTGTAGTTGTGCAAAATTATTATATTTAATACCGATTGCCATCACATTTGGTCAAACTTTATTTTAAGGTTCAATTCTCGCTATTAACAAACCATTAACTACAGCATTTGCCTCAATAAGCTCTTAATATTCTGCTTATTAATAGTTAGTAAGTTAAATTTAGGTATTGGGATTAGGGATGTAGAATAGGGTCATGCATAATATTTAAACACATGCATAAATATTTAATAAGCAACTTTTAGTGAGAATTGGTCCCTACACTAAAGTGTTACCTAACATTTTTCTCTAAAGCTTCCGGTTTAAATTAATCCCTCCTAATGCATTAAAAAACTGTAGCTATACACCGTTTAAGCTTATAAAAGAGTCATAGCTTAATATTTTTCAACTAAAAACATATTTTATCTAATCAGTAACTTTTCATTAATGAGTGAATGCATGCATGAAAGTTTAACATTTTTTAATGTTACCATGTTTTTATTACTAACTATTGCTATTACTTCATTTACCCCCTTTTATTAATAAAAAAAAGTACAATTATTTGAAATTTCAAATTTTTCAATTTGACATTTACATTTTTTATATACCACATTTAAATTTGTTTATGACGACAGATGTTTTGACACAGTGCATCTTATGCT
>NW_015559870.1:601-875 GCF_001515605.1 Sinocyclocheilus anshuiensis | reverse complement strand
TATATATATATATATATATATATATATATATATAGGGTTGGGTATCGTTAGAAATTTTCCGATTCCTGGTTCCAGTTTTGCTTAACGATTCCGGTTCCATTTAAATGAACTATTTTTTATTTATTTTTTGCTATTTTACCTTCATTGAATGTAGTGTTGCTGAAAGGTAGTAAGTAATGTTGAGTAATGCTAGTCCATCAATCACATGTGCTTCAAAGTTGATGTTTTTTACACTATCAATAACATTTTGCTTTTCAAGCAGGAATAAGCTGGG
>NW_015559870.1:0-432 GCF_001515605.1 Sinocyclocheilus anshuiensis | reverse complement strand
AATAATAATGCAGTCAGGAGATGGTGTGATGCAATGAGTGGTTTCACATTTTTAAACATTTAAAATGCATGAAAATAAATCTTTTCTATCACTTTGTTTATCACTCTTGAAATGACCTGTTCACTAAATAATCTAACCTTCATACTTACATAACAATAGCAGTCTATTTATTTAGTGGTCCAAGTTGAAGTCAGTATGTATATTAATGACAATTTGGGACAAATATAATGTAATTTAGTGGCGACAGGAGCTGCGTGCTGCCGGTACATGTACAGTCAGACAAAACAATGTGCCCAGTTATCAAAGACGCGTGTGCGCGTACACTCGTGGAAAACGATGTGTTCGGCAGTTAAAGAAGCGACGCGGCGCGTCTGTGGAGTGCGCGTTATGGGAAACAATGTGCTCAGTAATTAAAGAGGCAGGGCGGTGTTT
>NW_015559869.1:0-915 GCF_001515605.1 Sinocyclocheilus anshuiensis | reverse complement strand
TGCTTTGCATAAAATAAACGATTTTATTCATAAACATACAGAATACTTTGTATAAAATATATCCTCAGGGCTGTTTACTGTTTGTTTATGGGCAGGTTATGGAGTCAGTCACAGCACATTTCGGCTATGAGTGAAACGCAGGTGGAACCCGCCGAACACGACTCCAGCTCGGGCACGAGAAGCAGCGCCGTTACGGTGGAAACAGAATAACAGAGACTGCTGGAATACACGTGAATTACTTCTGTTTAATTTTTATTTATAATGTTTGTTAAACGAGTTTAAATATAGGCAATATGTATAGCCTATGTATTAAAAACGATATAAACAATGCTGTAAATTATATAAATAAAGGAGAATAAAGGAAGTAATCATGCAAACCAGTTGTTGTGTGGAGTATTTTACAAATGTTTAGAGGATTTAAGTTAATCTGTAAACATTATTTAATATCTGAAGAAATAAAGGAAGTTATCATGCAAACCAGTGGTTGTGTGGAGTATTTTAGGAAAGTTCAGAGGATTTAAGTTAATCTGTAAACCTTATTTAATGTATGAAGTAAAAAATAAGCTAATAATATAATAAAAATGAATAAAACCATTAGCTGGGTTAAATAAAAAAAAAAACAATTTGCTGGGTAAATTTAACCCAATATGGGTTCTGTCCTATATTTACCCAGCCCTTGGGTTAATAACAACCCAAATTGGGTTGTTTTTAACCCAGTGTTTTTTAGAGTGCATGTTTTTATTTACCTACTTTTTTGTATGATCTATTATCAAAGCATCTATAAAATTTGTATTTCCCCTGTAAATGTTTTTAATTAAAATAAGCTAAGCTAGGAGCAAATTCTATTAGATTCTGCCATGTAATGGATGGTGTAAACTAAAGTCTCTTACACTAATGTTTAGTACAGTAAATATA
>NW_015559868.1:0-531 GCF_001515605.1 Sinocyclocheilus anshuiensis | reverse complement strand
GCGCGATAAGTCGATATATTGATTATTGCGACAGGCCTAGTCATCTCACATTTTAGGAATAGTTCATCCAAAAATGGAAAGATGCTGAAATGTATTCTCCCTCAGCCCATCCTAGATGTAGATGAGTTTGTTTCGTCATCATAACAGATTTAGAGAAATGTAGCATTATATCCCTTGCTCACCAGTGGAGTTTCTTTATCAGAATAGATTTAGAGAAAATTACATCAATTACTCACCAATGGATCCTCTGCAGTGAATAGGTGCCGTCAGAATGAGAGTCCAAACAGCTGATAAAAACATCACAATAATCCACACCACTTCAGTCTTGTGAAGTGAAAAGCTGCGTGTTTGTAAGAAACAAATCCATCATGAAGATGCTTTTAACTGTAACAAACCTTTATTTCCATTGTGAGAGGACAACATAACTTTTTCACTGGAGGATTCATTATTAATATAAATTATAGACACATATTTTGGCGAGAAGGTATGGTTTTAAAGGGGTCATATGATGCTGCTAAAAAGAACATTATT
>NW_015559867.1:0-563 GCF_001515605.1 Sinocyclocheilus anshuiensis | reverse complement strand
CTGGATACGGACCGGATCCGGCTGACTATGATAACCTTAGGACAAAAGTGCAACAAAAACATTGAAATAAGTAACAAGTATCGGTGTTGACTTTTCCTCACAGCACCTGTAATCACACAAGCACATTTTCATACAAAATTTCATGAAATCTCATAGCAAAGATTACTGTTAAATGTAGGATGTAAAAGTAGGTTATTACACGTTAAAAGCTGAAGTGTGTATCATTGTCAGTATTTGACAAACTAGTTGGCTAAATCAAGTTTAAAACTCTTTAAAAAAAAAACTCTTTTAAAAAGTAATTTAAAAGTTTAAAACTCTTTAAAAAAATTACTCTTTTAAAAAGTAATTTAATCTTACTTTTAAAGATGAAGTAGAATATTGAAGGATGAAGTAGAATCAAAAACCAGACTGGAGCACTTGAATTAGCTGTGAAGCTGCAACAGAACACACACACACAATCTTAGTATTTTTTCATTTAATATAAATTATCTGAAATAACATTACAAGAGGTGAGGAATTATATTTGTAAAGAAAAATAGACACAAATTAGTAGGCCTATACCA
>NW_015559866.1:0-2075 GCF_001515605.1 Sinocyclocheilus anshuiensis | reverse complement strand
AATTAGCGTTACTAATGCCATTTTTGTGTCTCTCATCTGCCTCTTTACCTTGAGCACGAAATGCGTACGTTGCACAAATTCTATTAGCGTCTGAACCTTAATATGCGGACGAGCTAATAAGCTAAGAGCTGTAAATCACTGCGCTCTTGTTCTCCAAATAGTCGGCGGAGAGACGTGCTAGTCATTCGTAGCAGAGGCCAGTCTTGTTTAAGTTTAGCGCGACAGGTTTTGAAAGTGATGGATGGCCGTCGTTCCCTTTGTTTATCTCCGCAGATATCTGAATCCTAAAACGCATGAAAGATCTAAAAAATCAAGCTAAATGTATTCAGCTGAGAGCCGAAGGTCAAGCTAACACATTCATGTGTGTGTGTGTTTGGTGCCCTGATTCAATTACTAGCTGTTTTCTGAAGGGATTTGTGTTGCTCATATAGGCAGCCGTATTGTGGAGCTCATTTCGCCTGATGAAGTGCAGAAGTATTGAGTCGTCTGATATGAATATTACTTTCATGGATCAAATAAATCACAGACTGTAGTTTTTGTAGCATTTATATCTATCGGTGCAGACGGGAGGCTCATGCATCAGCTCATGCATCCATTGCTGTGGCTTTGTGTGTTGTAGTTCCGCCCAATGTGGAATCTGATTGGTCCAAAATCCTGCTACTTATAAAATATTAAAACATCAAATTTTCTGCTTGGTTGTGATCATGTCTCTCATCATATTTAATATTTTTTTTGTATTTAAGATTTTTTGTTAAGTCTTCAATTTTTTGTTCTTATTTTAAATAAATACCTAAAATGGCATAGAAAGTTTTCACTCAGAAATTGCTAGTAAATGTATCCAATAATTACTAAGAAATGGCGAGCAACGCATTGAAGTAAACATGACATTTGGAAAGACTGAAATATTTTCTTGTAAAATGCACTCCAATAAACAACTTCAAAGATTTTTTTTTTTATTGTATGTTTAGCATGATTCATTCTTAGTGTATTTACGTTTAGATTCAACTTGCTAATATGTCACGTTACAAAAGTTGCTAATTAGCGTTACTAATGCCATTTTTGTGTCTCTCATCTGCCTCTTATTTATTTAATTTTTACTAATATTTTTGTATTTACATTTTTTATATTAGGTTCAATTATTTGTCTTATGTTTAATACGTATATAAATATAAATCTAATAACTTCATAATGTATAATAAATACGTTTTTCTTTGCTGTGTATATGTTAAAAAATTCAATAATTTTTTTTTTTATATATTTTTTTATTTAATCAAATTTTTTTATTGTATTTAGTTTTTAAAATATATATTCTAAGTGTCTAATTTTTTGTTCATATCTTAAATAACCTTGGATTTATTCTTTAACATATGTATACGTTTAAAAATCCACTCAGTTCCAGTGTTTTCTTCCAGAAGCGGTTCTCGACTCCCGAACCCGGTGTTGTTTTGAGGATGTTTTCCCGGTGAACCCGTTTAATGATGACTGCAATGCCTCCTGACAGGAGTTTTGAACACAAGACAAGCAAAATCAGCAACGAATCCTATAAAATCAGCAAGTGTTCGTGTCCGAGGAGCATCGGCAGGCCTTGAAAAGCAGCGTATCGATTTCTGCATGCGTGCCAAACATGCATCAGATCTAAACACACACACGCACACTCGACGGGACGCATGCGGCAGCTCCAGATCACACAGACTCTCGCGCTTCAGTAATAAGATGCAGGTGCTGAAGGAGGCGCGGATGCCTGTTCATAGACTCACCGTGAACTTAATGTCGGAGGAACGTGCTGCATCAGAATCAGACACTCGCTGCTGCTCGGGAAGGCAAGTGTTTTCATTGCCTACCTAGGCAGCTGCCTATTGAGATGACATCTTTTATTAAGACTGAGCCGTACCGAACCGAACCTCATGACTGATTTGGTCAAACTTATAGTCTTTTCACTGCCCATATTTATAATCAACGTTTCTTCAACGTCATTGAAGGGTTTAATTTTTATTTATTTATTTTTTGTTTTTTTCAACAAAGGGCATGTCAAACTCTCTCTCTCTCTCTCTCTCTCTCTATATATATATATATAT